>NW_020949351.1:13765131-13769543 GCF_900497805.2 Vombatus ursinus
ACTGATGATGGCTGTTTTCCATAATATCAGAAAGTGTGGCACAGGAGTGCTCTCTGTCTGAGGCCTCCTTCTAGAATGGAGTGAGTGTGTCCCAATCCACTTTCTGTCTGTGAAGCAAGGACGACAAGCATAGAGAGCAATGTCAGCTTACTTCAGCTGATCAAAAGCTTAGGAGAGCAGTGCTTCATCATGAAAATTTGTTTTGGTCTCTAGCCAGGGTTTAGAAATCCAAGTCATTAAAAGAAATATTTTAAGATAAAACATTCCCATGACCATCTGCAAAAAGCTATAATTGCCTCTTTATTAAGAAATATAAATTTAATGAGATAGTCATCAAAGCCTCAAGCAGGTGAATAGAAGTTAGAACAAAGGTTTTATTTTGTTTTACTTCAAATCTCTATGCTTGTGATATATATCATATATATGTATATATGTATATATATACATATATATATAATAAGCACATATGTGTATGTGTATCTGTCTATTTAAATGTGTATTTGTATATATTTATTCTAGGCAATGTTATACATGAAATAGGACTATAGATCTATAATTAGAAAGCTCCTAAGAGTCATCTAGTCCAATTATCTCATTTTACAGGGGTGGAAATTGAGGCCTAGACAGGCTAAGTTACTCATCCAATGTCACACAGATAGCAAGTAGTATGACTGGAAAGTGAAATAGTATTCTAATGCCAAATCCATTTCTGTTTCCAATATGTCATATTAGCCTCCCTATTGTTCATATACTGATCATGACAATACCTCTAAAATCAGGAATATTTCCAGTATTTTATTCCCTTTTACCATTACTTATAATTGGGTTTTTTAAATCTTTATTTTTGTCATTTAATAGAGTGGAAGCTCCTTGCAGTCAGGGAATGTTTTATTTTGTTGTCTTTGTATCCCTAGAACCTAGTACAATTCCTAGCAAACAGCAGTTTTTTATTCCTACACAATAATATAGATTCATACATTGTAATTTCCTCAGCCAATGACAGCATTTACTTTGTGGCCAAATGTTTTTCAAACATACATATGTGTAATACTGTGTTGTTGTTGCTTTTTTTTTTACATCTGGTAATGTTCTGCTTGTCTATGAGTACTGACCAATTTTTATTAAATTTTCTCATGTAATTCCAAACTGTTTTTCAAAATGGTTAGACCAAATCCCATTTCCATAAGCAGTCCTTCTGTGTGCTTTCCTTCCAATGGAAACTGCAAAGTTGAGGACTAGGCTCTTAGCAGCGTTTCACCGTTCCAATTTGCCAGGACTATTTTAATAATGTCTGAATTGCAAGTTCTTTGAGGGCAGGGTCTTTCTTTCTTTCTTTCTTTTTAATTTGTGTTACCAGGGCTTGGCACAGTATCTGTCACACAGTAAGTGCTTAGTAAATGTTTATTGAATTTAATTTAATCTGCCCTAATCAAGGCAAAGTTTAAGAAAAAAAATAACTTCTATATTCTTTCTGAGGGAAAAAAAAAGAAGACCTAAAGGAGAATCATTGAGGTGACAAAGTGGAGAGATTAAAGAAAGGGGAAAGAAAGGGAGGAATCTTGTTTTCATGGTGGGATTATATCCCACTAGAACATGCTCCTGTGGACAACATATTATATAATAGAGATGGAAACTTTAGAATAAGTATAAGTATTGAGATACATAGAGATCATTCTGCCTCAAGCCAAGAGAAATGAGAATTTCTAGGGTACTACTGGCACCTAGAAAAATAGCAGAACATAAAAAATAAAAGGATAGTTTATGATAAATGGAGGCAAAACATCATGACTAAGTCAAGAATTGTACAATCAGAATTGGTTAATTTGGTTAATTCCTACCATACACCAATACTTATATCTTGTATGTATCACATATGAGATTAGATGATTCTAAGAGTGAGTCACAACAGAAAAAAAAAAGGGATCAGGGAACATGATTAACAAAGCAAAAAAAATGTATAGAAGAAATCCTAATTAAGTGTCTCAGAAACTATATTTCCATAAGGAATGCAGATCATTAAGAAAGACTAAATAAATGTGATGTCCGTGAATCAAGGAATAAAAATCTCTAGTAGACATAAAGAGAAAATAAATAATGAAGAGAATGAGGAAGGTAAATGTTTTTTAAACAAAAAAGTACAGCAAACAAAATTTAAAAATATAATAGAGGAGAAAAAAAGATTTTACTTTACCTATCTGAGAAAGATGATTCATTAGAGATGTAGATAAAAAGAAGAAAGGAAAAATAACATAAGGAAGTAAAACTACAAAAGCATGGAAAGAGGTCACAAGGGAGATATGGAGGTTCAGGGAAGAAAAATTGTGGAAATAGGATTTTCTTAAAGTAGATTAAATTGTTCAAGAATTGAGGTAGCAAAACTGTAAACCAATTCATAATCTGAAATATGAATGGATTGAACAACTCAATAACATACAAAAAAAAGAGAGAGAGAAAAAAAAAACATAAATCCATCATACATCCCCCATACAAAATACATCTTAGAAAACAAAGTCATGTACTAAATAAAACTGAGAGGCTATAACAAAATTTACTAATCAACATGGGAATAAAAAAATAGGAATTGCAACTATGTTATCAGAAAATAATGACAAAAATGGTAAGAGTAAATGTTGGAGAGTTTTGGGAAGCTCAGCACACTAATGAATTGCTGGTGGAACTCTGTATGAGCTTGTTGGTGAGAGATTTGGAATTATGAAAGTAAAATGACAAAATTGTCCATACTTGTTGACTGAGAGATCTCCTACTAGGCTTATGCCTTAATTTTTACCATTGATAGGAAGAAATTCCACATATAAGTCAAAATATTTATAGCAGTCCTTTTTATGTGATAACAAAGAATTAGAAATAAGGTAGGGGCAGCTAAGTGGCACAGTGGATAGAGCACCGGCCCTGAAGTCAGGAGGACCTGAGTTCAAATCTGACCTCAAACCAAACACTTGACACGTACTATCTGTGTGACGTTGAGCAAGCCACTTAACCCCGATTGCCTCACTAAAAATTAAAAACAACAACAACAGCAACAACAAAAAGAAATAAAGTAGATGTTCATTGAATGGAGAATGGTTAATCAAATCATAGTACATAAATGTAATAGAATATGACTGAGCTGTGAGAAATGATGAATATTGAAAAGCATGGGATGATCTACATGAATTGATTGATAGTAAACAGAGACAGGAAAACAATGTAAACCATGGCTACAAGAATGTAAAAGGGGAAAAAATCCACCCAAAAGATCATAAGTAAATGTAACAAAATTATAAATAACTATCCTGACATGAAAGAATAGATAAAGAGGAGGCACTGCCACCTCACAGCTTGCTGAGGTTGGATTCCAAAGCCTTAAACACTGAATGCATTGTCACTCTTTTTTGGGGGGCGTTATAGATTTGGTTTGGTTCATTCTAACACAAATAATTAATTGAATCTATGATATCCATATCCATAATCCTTATGTTGTAAGAAGGTTGTGATATTATCTTCTTTTTTTAAAAATTAATTTATTTTTAGTCTTGAACATTCACTTCCACAAAATTTTGAATTCCAAATTTATATCCATCTCATCCCTCCCCCCAGTCCAAGATGGCATACATTCTGAGTACCCTTTCTCCTAATCTGCCCTCCCTTCTATCTCTCTCCTCCTTCTCTTATCCTCTTCCACTTCAGTTTTCCTGTAGGGCAGTATAGATTTCTATATCCCATTTCCTGTATATCTTATTTCCCAGTTGCATGTGAAAACAATTTTTTTTAACTTGTGTTTTTAAAAGTTTGGGTTCCAAATTTTCTCCCTTCCTCCCTCCCCACCCATCCTCATTGAGAAGGCAAGAAACTTGATACAGGTTATACATGTGTAGTCATACAAAACACTTCCATAGTAGTCATGTTGTGAAAAGTTAACTCTATTTCCCTTAATCCTATCCTGCCTCCCATTTTTTCTATTCTCTCTTTTGACCTTGTCCCTCTTTAGAAGTGTTTGCTTCTGATTACCCCCTCACCCAATCTGCCCTCCCCTCTAACACCCCCCCTTTCTCACTTGTCCCCTTCCCCCCCATTTTCCTGTAGGGTAAGATAGATTTCCATACCCAATTGAGTGTGTATGTTATTCTCTCCTTAAGCCAAATCGAATGACAATAAGATTCACTCATTCCCTTTCAACTTCCCCCATTTCCCCTCCACTGTAAAAGCCTTTTCTTGTCTGCTTTGTGAGATAATTTACCCATTCTACCTCTCCCTTTCTCCTTCTCCCTGTATAATCCTCTCTTACCCCTTAATTTTATTCTCCAGTTATCACCCCTTCATCTTCAACTCACCCTGTGCCCTCTCTCTATCTATCTATCTATCTATCTATCTATCTATCTATCTATCTATCTATCTATCTATCTATCTATCTA
>NW_020949351.1:13769553-13780818 GCF_900497805.2 Vombatus ursinus
CTATCTATCTATCTATCTATCTATCTATCTATCTATCTATCTATCTACCTACCTATCTATCTACCAACACATAATTTTTTTTCCCTTCAACTACCCTAATACTCACAAAGGTCTCATGAGTTACAAATATCATCTTTCCATGCAGGAATGTGAACAGTTCAACCTTAATAAGTCCCTTATGATTTCTCTTTCCTGTTCACCTCTTTATGTTTCACTTGAGTCTTGTATTTGAAAGTCAAATTTAGCTCTGGTCTTTTTTATTTAGCTCTGATCTTTTCATCAACAATGCTTGAAAGTCCTCTATTTCATTAAATTTCCATTTATTTTCCCCTGAAAGATTATACTCAGTTTTGCTGGGTATGTGATTCTAGGTTGTAATCCTATCTCCTTTGCCCTCTGTAATTTTATATTCCAAGCCCTTAGGTCCCTTAACGCAGAAGCTGCTAAATCTTGTGTTATCTTTATTATGTTTCCACAATACTTCAAGTATTCCTTTTTGGCTTTTTGCAATATTTTCTCCTTGACCTGGGAACTCTGGAATTTGTCTACAATATTCCTGGAAGTTTTCCTTTGGGGATCACTTTGAGGAGGTGATTGGTGGATTCTTTCCATTTTTATTTTGCCCTCTGGTTCTAAAATATCAGGGCAGTTTTTCTTGATAATTTCTTGAAAGAAGATGTCTTAGCTCTTTTTTTTTTGATCATGGCTTTCAGGTAGTCCAATCATTTTTTAAATTATCTCTCCTGGATCTATTTTCCAGGTCAGTTGTTTTTCCAGTGAGATATTTCACATTGTTTTCTATTATTTCATTCTTTGTTTTACAGTGTCTTGATTTCTCAAAAAGTCACTAGCTTCCAAGTGCTCCATTCTAATTTTTAAGGAAGTATTTTCTTCACTAAGATTTTGGACTTCCTTTTCCATTTGGCCAATTTTGCTTTATAAGACATTCTTCTCCTCATTGGCTATTGAATAGGCTACTTATTAAGGTGTTATTTTCTTCAGTATTTTTTGGGGGGATCTTCTTTAGCAAGCTGTTGATTTGATTTTCATGATCTTCTTGCATCACTCTCATTTCTCTTCCCAGTTTTTCCTCAATTTCTTTTACTTGCTTCACAAAATCCTTTTGGAGCTCTTCCATGGCCTGGGACTGATTCATACTTTTCTTGGATGCTTTGGATATAGAGCTTTGACTTTATTGTCTTCTTCTGGTTGTATATTTGATCTTCTTTGTTACCCAAGAAAGATTCTATGGTCTGCCTTCTTTTGCCAAGTTTGCTCATAATCTCAAAAATTGCTTGAGTTTTAAACTCTTTGTTAAGGTAGGGGTCTGCTTCCAGTGTGGAGAAAGTACCGTCCCAAGCTTCGGGGGTTTTGTGCAGCTGTTTTCAGAGACTTCTAAGGACCTGTAAATTTTCAGTTCTTCCAAGGTGGTGTGATAAGGGGTGAGGTATTTACTCCTTTCCTGGGCTGTGCTCTGGTCTATGAGTGATCACAAGCCCTCTTTTCTACCGTGGAACTAAGCATGGGTAAAGTAAGAAAATCCTGCACCAACAAAGAGATTCCTGCAATCCCCCTCTGATCAGCCACTTGATTCCCCCTCAGTCTGTGGACTGGAAGCTCTGGAGGCAGCCACCACCCTGGGGCTGTACTTGGAGACTGGGGCAGGTACCCCTCACTTCTCTCTCACTACAGATGCAGACTTTTCCTACTGACCTTCTAAGTTGTCTTTGGAGTTCATGGATTGAGAGGTTTGGAAACTGGCACAGCTGTCCATTATTCAGGTCTCTGTGGCCTGTTCCAAGTTTGCTGAGGCCTGCACAGCCATGTTGAACTGTGTTCCTCTCCCTGCCTGGAGTGATATACCTTTCTGATCAACCATCAAGGTTGTCTTGGGCTGGAAATTTGTTTCACTGTCTTTTTCTGGGTTTTGCTGCTTTAGGATTTGTTTACAGCCAGTTTTTACAGGTATTTGGAGGGGTTTTGGGGGAGGGCTCAAGCAAGTCACTGTTTTTACTCAGCCATCTTGGCTCCACCCCCAATTAACAAGATATATTATCTTCCAATGTAAAGATTTGTTTGTTTTGATAATAGAGTTGTTTGTCCTGTAATGAATATGGATCTGTTGATATTTTCTTCCCTAGAAGTAATCAGGACTGTGTGTTTAGAAATATCTCTTTGTCAGCTGTCAAGAGACTTGATGAAATAAAGGAAAGAGTTGGGAAAGGCAGTTTTACTAATAGTCCAGGCAAGGCATGGTGTGGTACTGAACTAGACTGGTGACCATGAAAATGGACAGACAAAAGGGGACACATTTAAAAAGCAAACCCTTTCATCGTTTAATTTTTTCAGCTCTCCCACCCACTTCTGTCTATGTACACAGAAGAAAATGATTTACTAAGAGATTTAGTGGCCTTGAAACTTTCTCATTCTTACACTATAATATTCTGAGGAATAAAGGTAAAAACTAAAAATAAATCATTGAAGCTATATAATTATGGCTCTAAATAAAAAGTAAAAATATTAGTAAGTATATAGAAGATAAACAGTAAAAGTTTATGATTAGTATCTGATCCATAATTTTGTAGAGGGGAGGATTCTTATGGCACTACTACAGTGATGAAAACTATGCCATATGCTCCACCCTCTGGGCAATTTCTGGGTTTTCATGACACTGCTTTCCCTTGATTCTCCTCACAATATACTTTGCTAGTTCTTCTTCCTTGTTACATTCCTGAACTGTGGCTCTACCCCAACATTCTAATCAGAGTCCTCTTTTTTTTCTTTTCTACATGATCTATTAGTACCCAGACTCCCTACTTTACTCCCTTCTTGAATACATTTCTACAGATGTGACAGAATGATTTTCCTAAAATGTGGTTTTGATCATGTCATTCCCCTACTCCATTGTTTTTTTCCTTCATTTTTGTAGAGGAAAAATGCAATCACAGGTGATGTTTTGACTTGTGCATGAACTGGATTTAAGTGAGGCAGTGTGGCACAAAGTTGTCAGCCTCATTCTCTCTTCTTGAGTCACTGAAGTCCAGTGGCAGGATAAAAATCAAGATGACTGAAAGGGACATGGGATACACTGGGTGACCTTGACAACTTCTATGTCTGACCAAGTTCTAAATGCTCCACAGCATTTGTTTTAGCCACCTTCATCATTGTTTGAACAAATTATTCTCAGCTGTCCATTCCACCAAGGGAAATCTTCACATGCTCGGGCTAGACATCCTTCTAACTCATTGGACAGTTTTGAAGTTTTTTGGTTACCCTCAAACACATTTATCCTATCTGCTGAGATGTTTTGCCAGAATGTGGCTGCTAAGCATGCTACAGTTTTTGGGAGCAACAGGTGACAGTTGGGTGACTCAGGTAGACACCAAAGGTGAATGAGCAGCCCTGAAAATGGGTCAGCAAGCCCTCACATCATAGGTGCTAGTTCTCCTGAACACCTTATATACTTCCCCTCCCCCAATAACATCTAAATGGTTCCTATTGCTTCTAGAATTTGAGATTGTCTGTTGAGCTTTTAAGCTTTTAAGCCCTTCACAACCTTGCCCAAATCTACTTCTCCCCTTCTTGCATTCCATATTTAAAACAAACTGATCTTCTTGCTGGTCCTCACACTTGAAATTGCATTTCCTGTTTCCATTCTTTTGTACTGGCTGTCTTTTATTCCTAGAAGGAATTCCTAAATCACCCCTGTTCCTTAGAATCCCATTTCCTTAAAAATTCTCCTGAAGCAGTACCTTCTACTGAAAGTCCTTCTGAATCTCCTTAGCCATTCAATTCTCCCCATATTTACTTTGTATTTATTTTTATAGATTTAAACAGATACAAGTTGCTTTATCTGAAGGAATATAAACTCCTTGAGGTTAAGGATATTTTACCTGTTATTTCTACTACTTAATGCAGCACCTTTCACATTGATGGATGGATTGACTATAGACCCAGAAAAGACACAGATAAACCTGAGTGAGAGAAATATATGCTAGATATATGGAATTCCACTGATTTTGTGTTCTTGCTCTAAATCTTACATAATTATATTGTTTTGTTGCTGTTGTTATTGCTGTTTTGATTAATTAATGTTCTGGTTTAGGAAATTAATATCATATTCCCTACTGTTCACCTTCACTACATAAATAGCTCAAAGGGAAATAAATGCAGATGATCTAAAGAAAAGTCTGGTCATACTTTGGAAACCTTTTGGGATATTTTCAATGCAAATTATTTTCAAGCACACCAAATAAACTTTCCATGCTTAGATTAGATTGCATAATCCAATTAGTCATGTTTAGTCAGCTTTGTCTATGCTATTCTCTTTCCATATTAAATATTTTAGGGAAATAATTATGTACATGTACATATACACTAACTTACTAGGCTGACAAATAAACAATTTTCCCCTCCCCTATTTGAGAAACTCAGAAACATCTATGAAATTCTTCTGTCTTGTGATTTAAGGGGAAAACATATATTAAAACTACTTATTTTTTCAATTCAATCCAACAAACAATTCTTAAACACATACTGTGTCTGCTTCATTGTGTTATGCCCCAGGAGATATGTATATGTATATGTATATGTATGTGTATATGTATATGTATATGTATATATATGCATATGTATATGTATGTGTATGTGTATATGTATATGTATATGTAAATGTGTGTATGCATATATGTATGTATGTGTGTGTATATATATGTATATATTATATATAGAGAGAGAGAGATGGAGAGAGAGGGACAGAAAGAGAGAAAGGGAGAGAGGTAAATACAGTTGCTTCTTTGAAAGAGTTTACTTTTGTTGAAAATTCAGTGAATTAGAAAGACTGCACGTGTGTCTATATTTTTATCTGAGAGAAATGATTAATAATAACCAATGATTTGGGGAGATCCAGAGTTCTTCCCTTTTTCTAAAGTTCTAAAAAAAAATGTTAGTCTCTCGAAGGACACTGTTATTAATGAGATTGTACTAACTCTCTTGATGAGACCCCACCCAAGTAGAGTAGCCATTGTGTTCTGCTCAGGCTTGAGTGGGGCATAAATTCTTTGACTAGATTGCCCAAGGCTGGGGATGGTCTGGGTATGGAGGTAGTTTCTCTGTCTAAGGGTGACATGATGTGTCTCTCAGTCTCTCATTGTGGTATTCTTTCTTAATCTATCAGAATTGATTGTCACTCCTCTTCCAAAAGAAGAAATAAGCTCTGATCATCACTGCCATGATTGTCTTTGGTTCAAGAAAGATGGCTAAATGTCCATCCCTTTGACAATAACATGCTGGTCTTATTAATAAAATGATTAAATTACTCAGAAACTATGTCTTTTGGAACTTTTTATTCATCACAAGTCTGACCTTATGAATCTGCATTAGAATTTGGATACATTTAACAAAACAATTACAGTACAGCTTTTTTTTTAACTAGTGCTCAATCATTTTTTTGTCAATGGCCATGGCTTGTCAATGGCCATAACTTCTAAGTTAATTTAGTTTTTTAGTTGTAAAAGAAGACTCCCCCCCACCCAACATATGCACCCCTCAGGCCCAACCTCATTGACTTAACAAGGGTTTCTTTTATGGCAAGGAAAATCCATTATTAGCTTAAAAACTTTACAAATCTATTTTAATACTTATAGAGGTAGTCTTCATTGTAAGACATAAACACTCTTAAAAATCACATCAGAAACTATAAAGTGAAGGAAATTATGTTAAAAGGGATAACATTTTCTCCCCAAATCTGTTTGATAATTGAGCAATGATTTCCTGACCAGAGGTAGATCATAGACTGCATCCCCCTACCCTTCCAGTCCTCTCACACCTTATACCCAACATATACATTTGAAATTTAGTGACACTGGCCTCCTTGCAGTTCCCTGAAAAAAAGACTATCTCTCAATTGTGGATATTTTCTCAGGATGTTGCCCATGCCTAGAATGCTCCTTCTCACATCCACCTCCTAGCTTCCTTTCAGTTAACATCTCATCTTCTACAGGAAACCCTTCTCAATCTCTCTTAATTCAAGTGCCTTCCCTCTATCAATTATTTCCTATTTACCCTGAATATAGCTTATACATACATATTTGTTTGGATGTCTTTTTGCTACTTGTCTTTCTTTCCAGCACTTAGCAAAATGCCTGGCATATAATTGATGCTTAATAAATGATTATTGATTTACTTACTTGGCAACAGATATAGGACACAGGTATAACAAATAATGTCATATACATTTTTAACATTAGTTATTTTGCATATTCTAGCAAATGGTCATAATATATTCACCATATAGTGATTTATGCAACTCCAATCAATATGTTTATCTTTTAATACTCAGACAGAGGAGTATTAATTAGCTCAAAACAAAGGCTAAATGTTGTAGTAAACAAGGTAGCAACAAACCAACTCCTCCATAAACCAGGGTTGTAGATTCTTACAAATACACTCAATATCAGAAGGGAAAGGGCACACATATAGAAGTAAGAAATAAAAGAGACAACATCAGGTATTGGAAGCATTGGCAGATATGACTGCTAAGCCAAATGTAGGGATTTTTGAAGGATCATATTAATAGATGAGACACTGCTAGACTGGAAGAAAGACAATGTGTTCATGTTAAAAAAATTAAGGTAAAGGAAGAAAATACAGTCTGCAAAACATAAAACAGAGAGGTTTACTTTAATTCCTATGAAAATTTTAGAATAGAACCTTTAAAAGTTAGCTCATGAACATCTAGCAAAGGTAGCAGTGATTACAATAAGTCAACATGGCTTCATCAAGGTAGCCTTAAGTCTATTTTAACCTTAATTCCATTCCATCCACAAAAGGAGTAATATCAAAAGACACACACAAAGGCTTACTGTTAGATTCCATATAACCAGAGATTGTATTTTCATTTTTATTTTTGCATGCTAAAGTCAAAGAATGCTGAAAAGAACCAAAAACCTGGCAATTAAAGACCATGGCTTGCATTGGCCATGGCCCATTCATAGAATATATTCTTACCTCACTTATCCCTGTAGAATCTCTCTCTTCCTTGAAGCTGTAACTCAAACACTACCTTGTACATAAAACCTTTTCTTAACCCACTAAAGTCATAAATGAAAACATTACCAGTGAGGAGGGAAAATGGAAGTTGTTTGAAGAAATATGTGAGTGCATAGAGAACTCAACAACTGACCTAGATTTTTAGAGTGTAAATACAGAGGATGTTAATGGCAGCAGTTAGTAGTTATCTATTTCAAAAATTCTAAACCTAGAATAAATTGAAATTTGAGGGAAGAAATTAAGGTTAATAAAAAAGAGTTTTTTGGTTGTTGATGTGTTTACTATATTAACAGAAAGATTAGAAAAGGGATAGTGCTAATGCTTGGGAGTGAATGGGCTGATTATCCAATGAGATAATATTTGCAAACTATTCAGTACAGTACCTGACACATCATAGGTGCTTAGCAAATATTTGTTCCCCTCCCCACCTCCTGATTATAATTGACAATAGAGAAGAAAGGGCTATGTATTACTAATGTTGCTTTTATTTTATTTTCGAAGGGAATGGTATTAGCACAGTAAATGACAGAATCAAAATGTCTAACAGGCAGTATATAAATAATGTAAGAAAGGAGAGCACTTACTTGCTCTTAATAAATTCATGTTATAGAGGATGCATGAAGTACAACATCAGGTACTGGAAGCATTGTCAGATGGGATTGTTAAGCCATTGAAAGATCATATGAAAAAGAGAGGAACTATTATACTGGATAAAAGAAAATGTTATATTCATACACAAAATGGGAGAGGAGGAAGACAACAGAATCTGTAACTATAAAACAAGGAGTTTAATTTCACATGAAAACTTTAAAAAGGACCCTTTAAAAATGCATTAATGAATATTTAGCAATGGAAGCAATGATTACAATAAGACAACATGGTTTTATATAGGAAGGACATCATGTCAGAAGAACATTAATTCCATTTTTGATAGGTTTATGAAACCACTAAAGGGAATATTATATGTATGTTTTACTTGGATTTTAGCAACATTTAAAAAATAATTAAAAAATTTTCATGGAAAATATGGAGATGCATAGAAAGATAAAATTAGATGGATTTGTTGGTTGAATAGTTAGATTCAAAAAGTGTTTGTTAGTGGTTTGGTTTCTGCTTGGTAGGGCTTCTGCCACAGAGTAGTGTAGGGCACCAGAGATGTGTACTTGAACTTGTGCTTTTTAGAATTTTAATCAGCACTTTAGATAAAGGAATAGTTTTCAAATTTGCAAACAATACAAAATTGTGAGTTATAAATAACAATATCTGCTACATAGGAAACTCTAAATAAATGTGTATCTACTTGACATGTATTAAAAAGTTGGGATTTAAAATATGCTGACAGGCTTAAACATTGGACTCGATCTAGTAAGATGAAATTCAATAGACATAATGTAAATTCTTCTATTTGTATTAAAAAACAACTTCATGATTTTGTCTAAAAAGAATTGAGAATAGAAAGATATTGAATATTAATGCACAATACAAATCAACAGCGTGATGGGGCAGATAAAATGTTAATGGAATCTTTGTTTATATTAGAACAGACATAGTTGTCAAGAATGGTCCCTTTGGAGTCTGTAATGATTAGAACATATCTGAAGTATTATGTTCAATTATGGATGCTTTAGCTTGAGAAGGACAATAACCTGACATGTCCAGAGCAGAATTTTGAGTCTATGCCATATATAGCTTGGTTGAGCATATTTAGCTCAGAGAAAAGAAGACTCATCAGGGATGTCATGGTTCTCTTCTTGCATCTGTAGGGTTGGCAAATGAAAGAGGGGTTAAATATGTTATTTTTGATTCCAAAGGTCAAACTTACAAAAAAGCAAATTTAGGCTTTATTGTCAAGAAACATTTCTTATTAGTTACAGCTATCCAACAATAAAAGGAAATATCTTTAGAGATCTGTTGCTCCATGATGGAGGTCTTCAGCAGAATTAGATCGAACATTTGTCAAATACTTTATAATAAGGATTCCTTTCTCAATCTATTGAACTGGTTAGTCATAGTAACATGCTTTCATAATATTTAGCTAATTTTAAACTTAGAGTCTATATGATTCTCTCCTTTTTGGATTTAAAGAGTTAGAATTGGGGCAGAGTCAAGATGGTGGAGTAACTTGCTTGAGATCTCCCCAAAATCCCTCCAAATACCTGTAAAAATGTCTCTAAACAAATTCTAAAGCAGCAGAACCCACAAAAAGACAAAGTGAAAGAAATTACCTGCCTAAGACAACCTGGATGGTTGGTCAGAAAGGTATATCATGCTGGGTGGGGAGAGGAATGCAGTTTGGCATGGGTGTGCAGGCAAAAGTCCTCAGTGAACCAGGAGCAACACTCAGGAGACTAAATCACAGGCAACTGTGGTGGTTTCCAGACTTCTGAACCTATGAATTCCAAAGACATCTTAGAACGTCAGTAGGAAAAGCCTGTGACTACAGTGAGAGAGAAGCTCAGTCCCAGCCCCAGTCCCCTAGCACAGCCCTGGGGCAGTGGCTGCTCCTGGAGCTCTCGGGCCACAGAATGAGGGGAAATTGAGTGATTGATCTGAGGGTGATTGTAGGGATCTCTTTGCTGGTTCAGGATTCTTTTGCTTTGCCCATGCTTGGATCTGGGTCACAGTTCTCAGTGGGGGTCCTTGGGTGAGGAGGAGTGCTGGTGCAATGGTGCTTGTGGTGGTGGAGAGGAAATCCTCCTCACAGTTCCAAGGTAGAAAAGAGGGCTTGTGTTCAATCTTAGACCAGAGCATAGCCCAGGAAAGGAGTAAATACCTCACCCTTTATCACACCACCTTGGAAGAACTGAAAATTTACAGGTCCCTAGAAGTATCTCTGAAAACAGCTGCATAAAACCCCTGAAGCTTGGGACAGTACATTCTCCACACTGGAAGCAGACCCCTACCTTAACAAAGAGTTTAAAACTCAAGCAATTGGTTGAGATTATGAGCAAACCTGGCAAAAAGAAAAGGCAGACCATAGAATCTTTCTTGGGTAACAAAGAAGATCAAATATACAACCAGAAGAAGACAATAAAGTCAAAGCTCTATATCCAAATCATCCAAGAAAAACATGACTCAGTCCCAGGCCATGGAAGAGCTCCAAAAGGATTTTGTGAAGCAAGTAAAAGAAATTGAGGAAAAACTGGGAAGAGAAATGAGAGTGATGCAAGAAGATCATGAAAAACAAATCAACAGCTTGCTAAAGGAGATCCCCCCAAAAAATACTGAAGAAAATAACACCTTAATAAGTAGCCTATTTAATAGCCAATGAGGAGAAGAATGTCTTAAAAAGCAAAATTGGCTAAATGGAAAAGGAAGTCCAAAAGCTTAGTGAAGAAAATACTTCCTCAAAAATTAGAATGGAGCACTTGGAAGCTAGTGACTTTTTGAGAAATCAAGACACTGTAAAACAAAAGAATGAAATAATATAAAACAATATGGAATATTGATATCTCATAATAATATCTCATTGGAAAAACAACTGACCTGGAAAATAGATCCATGAGAGATAATTTAAAAATGATCGGACTACCTGAAAGCCATGATCAAAAAAAAAAAAGAGCTAAGACATCATCTTTCAAGAAATTATTGAGGAAAACTACTCTGATATTTTAGAACCAGAGGGCAAAATAAAAATGGAAAGAATCCACCAATCATCTCCTCAAAGTGATCTCCAAAGGAAAACTCCTAGGAATATTGTAGCCAAATTCCAGAGTTTCCAGGTCAAGGAGAAAATATTACAAAAAAGCCAGAAAGAAACAATTCAAATATTGTGGAAACACAATAAAGATAACACAAGACTTAGCAGCTTCTCCCTTAAGGGACCTAAGGGCTTGGAATATAAAATTACAGAGGGCAAAGGAGATAGGAATACAACCTAGAATCACATACCCAGCAAAACTGAGTATAATCCTTTAGGGGAAAAAATGGAAATTCAATGAAATAGAGGACTTTTAAGCATTCTTGATGAAAAGACCAGAGCTAAATAGAAAATTTGACTTTCAAATACAAGACTCAAGTGAAACATAAAGAGGTAAACAGGAAAGAGAAATCATAAAGGACTTATTAAGGTTGAACTGTTCACATTCCTTCATGAAATGATGATATTTGTAACTCATGAGACCTTTGGCAGTATTAGGGTAGTTGGAGGGAAAAAAGTATATGTAGGTAGATAGATAGATAGATAGATAGATAGATAGATAGATAGATAGATAG
>NW_020949351.1:13780828-13832076 GCF_900497805.2 Vombatus ursinus
TAGATAGATAGATAGATAGATAGATAGATAGATAGATAGATAGATAGATAGGTACAGGGCACAAGCTGAGTTGAAGATGAAGGGGTGTTATCTGGAGAATAAAATTAAGGGGTGACTGAGGATTATACAGGGAGAAGGAAAAAGGGAGAGGTAGAATGGGGCAAATTATCTCACATAAAACAGATAAGAAAAGACTTTTATAGTAAAGGGGAATTGGGAGAAGGTGAAAGGGAATGAATGAATCTTTTTCTCATCGGATTTGACTTAAGAAGGGAATAACACACAATCAATTGGGTATGGAAATCTATCTTACCCTACAGGAAAATAGGGTGGAAAAGGGACAAGTGACCAGGGGTGGAGGGTTAAAGGGGAGGGCAGATTGGGAGGAAGGGTAATCAGAAGCAAACACTTCTAAAGAGGGACAAGGTCAAAAGAGAGAAATGAATAAATGCAGAGTGGGATAGGATTAAGGGAAATAAAGTTAGTTTTTCACAACATGACTACTATGGAAGTGTTTTGCATGACTACACAAGTATAACCTGTATATCAAGTTGCTTGCCTTCTCAATGAGGGTGAGTGGGGGGGGAGGGAAGGGAGAAAATTTGAAACTCAAAGTTTTAAAAACAAATGTTAAAAAAAATTGTTTTCACATGCAATTAGGAAATAAAATATAAAGGAAATGAAGCATAGAAATCTATACTGCCCTACAGGAAAATTGAAGGGGATGGGGATAAGAGAATAGGGGGGAGAGATAGAAGGGAGGGCAGAGTAGGGAAAGGGGTATTCACAATGCATGCCATCTTGGGGTGGGGGGATGAGATGGGGAGAAAATTTGGAATCTCAAAATCTTATGTAAGTGAATGTTAAAAACTAAAAATAAATAAATTAATAAAAAAATAAAAAAAAAATAAAGAGTTAGAATTTAGTCATAACCACTCCAAGATCCAAAATCAGAAAAGTCCTAACATTTAAATTGAGGTTAAGCTCTCTGGTTAACTTTAATTTTACAGTTATCAATAATCAACCTCCAGACTCTTTTTGGTTGAAGAAAAAAAAACATCTTATTGGAAACTTTGGGGTAATGAAACATTAAATTATATTATAGTACTTGTAAATATACAGACATTGGGAAGGTAAATTGTGGAAAGATCCAACTTTTTTTTCAGGATATCTTTTTTCCAAAGACTTCTGCTCTGAGAAATCTGTAAAGCTGATGACTCTCTTTAATATCTCTCTTCTTTGCTATAGCACTGACCTGCTCCTCAGGAGTGCATCAGAATGCCATGTTTGCTCCAAATTCTCTCTATCAGAATGTAGTAATAGCATGGAGAGTGTATCAAGGGGACAAAGTATTCAGTTTCTAATTGTGGTAAAATGGTAGAGTACATAAAATATTAGTTGTGAAGTCAGAAGATCTGGATTTAAATCTAGCTTTTGACATGAGTACTTGCATGACCCAATTAATCTGCTTGGTTTTCAGTTTCGTCATATGTAAAATGAGAAGGTTAGGTCCCTTTAAATTATAAAAATGTGATTCTATGACATTGGTTTTACATGCTAAGGACAGAAAAACAATTAAGCACTCATGTAGCTGGATTACTAAGTAGATTAAATCACTAATTGAAGTTGTTGGGGGGGGCAAAAAAGATGGAATAAATATTAAGTTATTAATTTGTTCCTTTCTTTCTAAAGAGATTTATCTTTAGAGGAATGAGGTGGAGGAATGAGCATTTATATAGCACCTTTTATGTACCAGGCACTGTGTTAAGTGCTTTTACAAATATTTTGTTATTTGTTCCTCAGAAAAACTTTGTGAGGTAGGTGCTATTATTATTCCCATTTTACAACTGGTGAAACAGAAAAAAAAACAAATGAACTAAAAAACAAAGGTTCAGTGACTTGCACAGGATAACACAACTAGCAAATGTTAAAACCTGGATTTGAACTCAGATCTTCCTGATACTAAGTCCAGCAGACTGGGAAGGAGAAAACAAAAATGTTTAACAAAGCACTTGTTGTATAAATGTGGAGGGCAGCTAGATGGTACAGTGAATACAGCACTGAGATGACCCATACTCAGAACGCTTATAATAACCAAGTTTTTTGTTTTTGATTGATTTTTTCAGTTGTGTCTGACTCTCCGTGACCCCATTTGGGTTTTCTTGGCAAAGATACTGGAGTTGTTCACCATTTTGTTCTCCAGTTCATTTTACAGATGAGGAAACTGAGGCAAACAGGGTTAAGTGGTTTGCCCAGGGTCATACAGCTAATAAGGGTTGAAGGACAAATTTAAACTTAGGAAGATGTATCTTCCTGACTCCAGGCCTGGAGCTATGTGTACTATGCTACCTATTTTCCCCTAACCAAGTTTAAGTGCACTCAATTCCTTGCACAGTATTGTTTTGCTTTATTGTTCTTTCCTTTTGTATCATTATAATAAATGTGTAAATCACTTTTCTATTTCTGCTTCTTTCACTCTGCACAAGTTAATGAATCCTCATTGTTTTAAAAAATTCTTCATAATAGTTATTTCTCATGTTTCTGTAATAGTTCATTGAATTCATGCATCACATTTCATCAGCTTTCCATGCTATGGTCAACCACTTTATTTCTAATTCTTTGCTTATACAAAAATTACTTCTATAGATATCTTTGGTATTTATGAGATCTTTCATTCTTTGATTTTCTTTCTTAGAAATGTTGTCTTATGGTCAAAGAACATAGGCAGTTCATTTATTTATTTATTTTTAGCAAAATTTCAAATTGTTTTCCAGAATGGTTGGATTAATTCATAGCTCTACATATGTGGTATTTTACTATGTATACCTTCCCTGTCCTCTTCGACATTCTTTATTTCCTTATTTTTTTCCCATTTTTACTAAGTTTCTAGGAATGAGGTAAAACATTAGAGTTATTTGATTTGCATTACTCTTACTACTAATGGCTCAGTTCCATTTTTCATATGACTGTTAGTAGTTTGCAATTAATTTTTTGAGAACTGTTCATACAATTTGGCCATTTGTTAATTGGGGAGGGACATCTCTTTTTCTTACATAGTCTTGTTTATTTCCTAAATATCTTGGATATTATACCTCATTAGATAGATGTGATGCAATGGTACCATCCCCACCTATCAGTAATTTTCCCACTTATCCCAGCAGGATGGATTTTGTAAGGAATACATTCAAAATTAACTTTTTATTCTATTACTTTCTACTCATATTAGACATAGTTTTGAATTTTATGTCAAAGTCTTTAATGTTGTTGCTTTTGAACGAAGTTAACTGTCTTAAAATATTCAGTTGAATGGCTACATCAGTGAAAATCAAAGTGACTTTTGTTTCTAGCTAAAATCCCAGTTAAATAAATTGCTTCCACAATAGAAAATGTTAATTTTTATTCTTAGCAATATTTAAGGAACCAATGTGCTTTTTTGGAAAGATAAAGGCTGAGAATTTATAGAGTCAGTAATAGAGAGTAAATAAAATTATCACCAGTATGGATAAAGGAAGACTAGACATTTGTATGATCCTAATACTAAGATGAGGGCACAGCCTTTGATAGGGGTTGGAGAGAGACAAAAATCATACTCAGGGTCACCAAAATCTGTAAATAAATTCTCATAATACAGGTAATAGATAAGAAAAGTATAAATATAGACAAAAGTGAAATGATGATAGTATTACAATTTAGAGGTATAATATGACAAAGGATATGTTTGCAAAATTTTAATAGTGTTTTAAGACTGAGAAAGGAACAGACAAGATTTCCCTTAGCCAATGCCTCTTCATTCTTTCAAAGTTCTCAGGATTACTACCTATACAATGCTCTTCCCTTCAGGTAGCAACAGAAGGTCCATTAATGTTTCCAAGAGCTAATCCTTTTGCTCAAATACTAATAACATAACTTTTTTTTAATTATTCCAGGGACTTACCCTAATAGTCATGCATCTTGAATACATGTATGTGTGCATGTATGCATGTGTGTATATATGCATATCTACATACATATACATACATACACACATATAAATACATATACATATGTATGCATATATGTATTATGTTTCCATGGTGTTTTTTAAGCATTTCTTCCACCTTCATCACCAGTCCATCCATTTTTAAACATCTCTCCTTCCCATTCATTGTTAAATGTCTTGGGGAAAAAAATAAAAGGTACATATTCTCAGTGTCTTCCTCACTGTCAACCTTTATAACTTTTACAGAACACTACACTATAGAAACAGTTCTCTCAGCTGTCACTAATAATCTCCTAACTTCCTAACTGTTAAACTCAATGACCTTTTTTCAGTTCTAATTATCCTTGGTTTCTTGAATGCTTTAGGTACTGATGACCATCTGCTCCTACCTAGATACACTTTCCTTTCTTGGCTTCGGCAGTTTTTAATTCTCTTTATTGGTGTACCATGAAAACTGCTCTTTCTCTGCCACCCTCACTGACACTTCATCTGACTAGTCCTTCATCTATCATTATCCTGTTTTAAATCCTTTTCTCCCTTCCTTCCTCTCTTATCTCCCTTCCATCTTCTCTTCTTGTTTTCCTTTCTTCCTCTGTTCCTTTTTTAAATTTTCTACCTTTCTTCCTTCCTACTTTCCTCTCTTCCTTTATTCCTTCCTCCTTTGTTTCCTACCTTCCTACTAACCATTGTTCACACCCTATTTTATTCTTTCCTACCTTCCTTCTTTCTCTACTTTCTTGCCTTCTTTAATTCCTTCCCACTTTCTTACTTTCTTTCTACCTTCCTTACTTTCCTCCCTTCTTCCCTCCCTTCCCTCCACATACCTACCTTCCCATTTACCTTCAATTCTTCCTTTCTCCTTCTCTCCCTTCATTCCTTCCTTTCATCTTCCTTCCTCCCATCCTTCCTCCCACTCTTCCTTCCTATTCTCCTTCCTTTTTAACCATTCTACCTTCCTCCTTGCCTTCATCCATTAAGGAAACACAATTCCTTTAATTACTAAGATTCTTGTCCAATCCAAGAAATTGAAAGATAAAAAAAAAATGTTACAAACAGTGCCTTAATGGTTATTTCATGATCTTTGACCACATGTTTTCAAGTATATTTACATAAAATCCATAAAGCTGTCTTATTTATTTTTGTCATAAAAACTTTCAAGAATGAGGAAAATAATAAACCTATTCTTAAATTCTTTTTTATTTCAGATAATACTCACATTATCTTCATTCTAAATAATCTAATTATTTAAGCAATTTCCCTTAAGTTCCATAGTCATTATGTTCCTTTTCATCTATTTGAAAAGAATTCTAAGCCATAACTATTATCTATGAAACATAAAATAAAGTTTAAGACATAATGAATCTAGCCAGTAAGCAGAATTACTACCTAGATAAACTGAACCTATTCTTTGGGAAGTGATTTTTGATTTTTTTTTAGTGAGGCAATTGGGGTTAAGTGACTTGCCCAGAGTCACACAGGTAGGAAGTAGTATGTGTCTGAGGCCAGATTTGAACTCAGGTCCTCCTGACTCTAGGGCCAGTGTTCTATCTACTGTGACACCTAGCTGCCTTGGTAAGTGATTTTTGAAAACATTATTGATTTGTATTAGTAAAACAAATCATGTACTAATTTCCAAGTATACTACAAAAAATATCATGCTATAACCTTCTAACTGGAAATACTAACAATTTTCATGGATCCATAGTGTACTTCTTGTTTAACTTATTATATTCTATTTTCTGTTTTAGTTAATTGTAGGTCTATTGTAGAGTAGTCCTATTCTATGTGTGCACCTTTCTTTTCTCCTCTGAAGCACGTTAAGCTCTATGTGAGAGACTATGTTGATTTCAATGACATATTCTCTAGTACCTAGCAGGACTTTATTACCAGCTGGCACTTAATTAAATTGAATAAATTTATGATTTCAAAAAGTCCACTAATTGAGAGTCTCCTTGAGATGACAGAGTGAACACAAAACAATCCATCTTTCCCACAACTATTTAATTTTTTTAATAGGCACAGTAAAAGGAATGATCATGAAATCTAAGGGAAACAATGCAAATTGTATAATGCTTTTCTTCAGCTCAGATCCACAGAAGACATACATAGAAGTGTTTGTATGCTAAAGAAGCAAACAAGAAAGAAAAACAGGATTTAGGAGTGCATTGAATGGTAATCTTCCATTAAGAACCAGAGGTAAATGTGGGAAAACTGAAGTCTGAACCTGTCATAAAGTAGGTAAACTGGGGCCCTGACCAGCATCTAGTCAAACAGTAGACACACTTCATGAACCTTGGTGGAATTTTTATAGAAATAGAAATGATCCATGTGTTCTTTGTATCAGAATCTTCTAGCACAGACCACAATGCATATTAACCTTAATGCAGGTCCCCATATTATAACAACTTGGAAGTTCATGTTCTTCACTGGCACCATCACCACAGGGATCTGGCCACCTAAACTTGATGTAGTAGAGCATCTTTACTTTGGGGTGAAAATTGTGTTTTTGTTTTGTTTTTGTTTATTTATTCTGGTTTGCATATTTGCCTATGTCTAGCATAATGTTTTGCCCACTTTAGGCACTTAATGAATTATTCCAGTCCTCTGAAACTATTGCCTCCTCTCCTTTAGAGTGCTCCTTATCCAGATTGAAAGTTTTACAGGTCAATAACAAAGAGTACAATAGCTTCCAGAAGTAAACACACCTTGACTCCAACCCAGTCTCAACTCAAGAAGTAAAGTGAAAAAATGCATAAATAAGGAAAAAAATTGATAAAAACATGATGTGAGGGATGTTCAAGACAGAAAAAAGGAAATAACTCTACCTAATCCATAAAAAACTGACAAAGAATATTAAAGATTTGCCACATGTTCTACCCAAATTCACAGAAGAAATGAAGCAAAAGTTTTTAAAAATGGTCACATAAATGAAATGAGAATTCTAAAGAAAAGTGACAAGGGGAATACACAGTTTAGAAGACAAGATGGAAAAACAATCAATGAAGAGACTCCTTGAAAATGAATTTGATGGGCCCCACAGAGATCATTGATACATTTTTAAAAAATAAAAAATACTGGAATATAATCAAAATAAAAGAAAGAAGAAGGGAAAGAAGAGAAGGAAAGAAGAGAAGGAAAGAAAAGGAAGAAAGAAGGATAAATGGAGGGAGGAAGGAAGGAAGGAAAAAAAAACATAAGATAACATAAATAATTTGCCTCTAAAGTAGGTCAAAGAAGAGTGATAATCTAAGAATCACTGGACTTCAGACTATTGTAAAGCTTTAAACATAAAAAATTATTAATATCACACTTTAAGAAATTGCAAATAAAAATTTCCCAAATCTATTAGATCTAAAGACCAAAGTTAAAAGAGAAATAATACAATGTTTACATTGTGAAAGATGTTCCAAAATGAAAATTTCTATAACTGAAATATACAGAGCTACCAGATGAAAGAAAAAAAAATGACTAAAAAAAAAAAAGTCCAAATATCAAGAAGCCACAACCAGTATCATACAAGACCTGAAAACTATTACTCTAAAGAAGAGTAGGTATTAGTTGCAGAGGACTGAAATAATTCAGTAAGTGCCCAAAGTAGGCAAGCCATTATACTAGACTTAAGAGAATATGCAAAGCAGAGTAAACAAATAAAAACAAAACAAAAACACAATTTCCACCCCACAGATACTTATCTTCTATAAGACTCATACAATATGCCAAAACATGCATCATTATAGAATAATTTAAGGAAATACTATCAATAAAGGTGTTTGGGAAGTAACACGATTTGGGCTTTGAAGGAAATTAATGCTGGTAAGTGCAAAAGTGAGGAAGGAAGGTAGTCCAGGCATGTGAGACAACCTAGAAAGACTATAAAAGGGGAATAACAAATGTTTAACCTTGGGAATAGTAAATAGTCCAGTTGGGATGAAACTAAAGTAAAATATGTCTCTAAGACGTGACTGGGTCCGGCTTGGGAAGTGCTTTAAATGCCAAGTTTTTGAGTCTTTATTATCTTTAAGGACAATATACTTACTGGTTAGTGAACTTTTTAAGCAGGTGGAGGGTATGGTCAGCTATCTGGAGGTTATTTTGACATATATGTAGAAAGTTCATTGGAATAAATAAAAGTGAATGGATAACAAAAAAGCATTTATTAACTATTTACTATATACCAATCACTGTGCTAAACATTGGACATACTGAAACCACCAAACAAGTTAGTCCTGGACTTCATATATATGTCAGAGATTGGACTTAAATTCAGGACTATCCTGCCTTTAAGGACAGCTCTCTATCCACTATTCCACATTGCCTGTATAAGTACTAGAAGCAATACTAAAAACCCAGGTCTTCTAATCCTTTCCCAGTACTCTTGCCACTGAGTAACTTTGCCTAAAAAGAGATCACCCAAAAAAGGTACCATAGCGATCACTTACTTTTGGTCTTTTGACTCACCTTATATCATCTAGTACTAAACTAGACTTACACCAAAAGCAACAAACCTGGAGATGTCCATTTGGTCTTCCTGTTCAGAAAGGAATATTGTAGTGAATAATTTGATGAGATTCAGTTAATGAAACAGGTATTTGAATGAATTGGACCAATCAATTCATTGTGTAAGGACTGTGTTGATAAAGGCAAGTATTTCTTTACTATGATTACCCTTCTCCCTTCATGTCCAAGTTTAAATGTGACCTCCATGAAGTCTTTCTGGGTTCCTTTTTCCCTGTAACAATTTTCCTAATTGGGAAGAAGATTTTATTGTGTACCTCCACAATTTTTTTATTGTGAAAATTATCTATCAATGTTGAGTTTTTGTGTTATTCACCTTACTATAATCCAAACACTATGAGTATAGTAGCCATGACTTAAGCAAATTTAACATGGCAAGCAGTTTCTAGCATAATGCTCTGCATTTCATAGAACTTTAATAAATAATGATGGAATGAATGCTAGAAAATAAAAATAATGGTTAACAAATGTAGGGCTTTAAGTTTGCAAATAAGTGTGTGTGTATATATATGTATATATCACTTAATGAAATAATTAAAAATGAATATACACATGATAAAATAAAACTATGACTATCCCAATATCCTTGGATTCAAGGTTAAATTTGGAAACAGACCCCTTTTTTTCAAAGTATATATTGTTATTATATTTAATACTTAAATGGTAAGACTGTTGTAGGAACATTTCCATGTTGTCAGTGCATCAACTTGTACATGCAGGGAACCTGTCTTTCTGGTGTAAGAAAAGACCTTTACTTTTTCCACTAAAGCGTTTATTTCATGTCAGGCAATCATTGTATCTTAGTTATTAGACTTGTCTCAAGAGCATACTCCATTACGGATACATTTAGTCACAAGAGAAAAATCCATCAGGAGATGGTATACATCAAAAGCAAAAAAAAAAAAAAAATTCCAGAAATTCTTGTGGTTCACGCAGTTTTCAAAAAGATTTTTTTCATCCAATAAAATATTATCATGAAATGAATTAAGCTTTAAAAAAAAAAAACATGGCAAAGAGATAGCAGCATTCAAAGTCAATGAATTCTATTATGTTTCCACAGTGTATCTTATATTCTAACATGCCTACAATGCATGTCATTTTATATTGAGGTCCAAACCAGAGTATGTACAGATGCTTGTGCATTCACATTCATACATTCCTCTATACAATATTGTTACATTCAACATAGATTGTATTTGGCAAGATTGCATGGGATTGTGGAGAGAGGGCTTGCCACCAAGTCACAAAGAACTGGATTAAGCTGAAACTCTGACACATGCTAACTATGAGATTCTGAAATTGACACATAAACTATCATCATTCTAGGCACTTACTATGATTATAAATTGCAGAAAAGGTTTATGAAGAATGTTTCCTTAGCCATTATTTCCTATACCATTGAAATTACAGGTCCTGTTTCTATCTCATAGAGTACAAACATTTCATTTTACTCAGATGCATGTTAAATATAGGGAGTTCAACTAATACATTATTCATTCTGAAACTATTCTTCTGGAAGTTTTGTTAATTACAACACTATGCTTTTTTTCTAACAAAAATTCAAAATTCAGTCATTTTGATCAAATTTGATAATGTAAAATATAAATATTGTCTGCAGAACCTATTCAACATTATTTTTCTAGACTTTCTAATTAGTAGTTAGGAAATTATCCTAACATTAGAAGCTTAATAGGAAGTCTTTTGATAGGATACAGAAGGCTTATTTCATATTTATCAGAATAGCTGATTCTACCCTTTTGTATGCATCCAATCATTTAAGTCATGCCAGTTAAATAACTCAAAAAATCAATTTTTAACCTGGGTTAGTAAGTCACTCAAAATAGTTTTGCATGTGATAAAATTAAGAAACCAATGTCTTGATACCACTTTCTCTAAATTAAATAATGTTCCTTTTATACTGCAAAAATTACTACCTTCCTAACATAGCTAGTTTTATTTTTCTAATTTTTAATTAATTTATTTTGAATTATCAATAACCACTTCCATTAGCTTTTGAGTTTTGAATTTTTCTCCCCCTTCTTCCATACCTCCCTCCCCTAGATGGTGCACAATCTGATATAGGCTCTCTATATATATTCCTATTAAACATGTTTTCACAATAGTAATGTTGTAAGTAAGAATTAGAACCAATAGGAGGAACCACCAGAAAGAGGAAACAAAACACAGCAGAGAGGAAAAAAAATAGCAATTCAACTTCCATAGTTCTTTCTTTGGATGTGGATAGCATTTTCTATCACGAGGTCTTTGGAGATGTCTTAGATCCTTGTATTGATGAGAAAGGTTAAGTTTATCAATATTTGTCATTGCACAACATGGCTGTTATTGTGTACAACATTCTCCTGGTTCTGCTCAATTCACTCTGCATCAGACCACACAAGTCTTTCTAGCTTTTGCTGAAGTCAGCCTGTTCATAATTTCTTATAGCAAAATAGTATTCTATTACATTCACATACCACAACTTGTTCAGTCATTCCCCAATTGTTGGGCATCCTCTCAATTTCCAATTTGTTGCCACCAAAAAAGAGCTGCTATAAATATTTTTGTACATGTGAGTCCTTTTCCTGATTGTAGGATCTCTGTGGGATATAGTCCTAGAAGTGCTATTGCTGGGACAAAGGGAATGCACATTTTTATAGCCCTTTGGGCATAGTTCCAAATTGCTCTCCAAAATGGTTGGATCATTTCATGACTCCACCAACAATGCATTAGTGTTCAAATTTTCCCATATCTTCTCCAACATTTATCATTTTCCTGTTTCATCATGTTGGCCAATCTCATAGGTATGATGTGGTACCTCAGAGTTGTTTTGATTTGCATTTCTCTAATCAATAGTGATTTAGAGCATTTTTCATATGACTATAGATGGCTTTAGTTTCTTCATCTGAGAACTGCTTGTTCATCTCCTTTGACCATTTGTCAATTGGGGAATGACTTGTTTTCTTATAAATTTGACCTAATTCTCTATATATGTTAGAAATGAAGCTCTTATCAGAGAGACTATTTGTAAAAATTCTTTCCCAATTTTCTACTTTCCTTCTAATCTTGGTTGTATTGGCTTTATTTGTGCAAAAACTTTTCAATTTAATGTAATCAAAGTTATCCATTTTGCTTGTCACAATGTTCTCTATCTCCTTTTCTCCATAAATATGATAGGTAAACTATTCCTTGCTCTCCCAGTTTGCTTACAGTATCAGCCTTTATACCTAAATCATGAACTCACTTTGACTTTATTTTTGTGTATGATGTGAGATTTTGAGCTATGCCTAGTTTCTGTCATACCCTTTTCCAGTTTTCCCAGCAGTTTTTGTCAAAGAATGAGTTCTTATTCCAGAAGCTGGAGTCTCTGGGTTGATCATAGATTGCTATAGTCATTGACTACTGTGTCTTGCATATTTAACCTATTCCACTGATCTACCACTCTATTTCTTAGCCAGTACCAAGAAGTTTTTATGATTACTGCTTTATAATACAATTTAAGATCTGGAATGGGTAGGCCACCTTCCCCTGCATTTCTTTTCTTTACTTCCCTTGATATTCTGGACCTTTTGTTCTTCCAAATGAATCTTGTTATTATTTTTTCTAATTCTGTAAAATAATTTTTTGGTAGTTTGTTTGGTATGGCACTGAATAAGTAAATTAGCTTAGGTAGAATTGTCATTTTTATTATATTAGCTCAGCCTACCTTTGAGCAACTGATGTTTTTCCAATTATTTAGATCTCACTTTATTTGTGTGAAAAGTGTTTTGTAATTGTGTTCATATAGTTCCTGGGTTTTTTTTTTCAGGAGGTAGGCTCCTAAATATTTTATAATGTCTACAGTAAGTTTAAATTGAATTTCTCTTTCTATCTCTTGCTGTGGGGCTTTGTTGGTAATATATAGAAATGCCAAGGACTTATCTGGGTTTATTTTAAAGCCTACAACTTTGCTAAAGTTATTTATTATTTCACATAGTTTTTTACTAGATTTTCTAGGATTCTATAAGTATATCACCATATCATCTGCAAAGAGTGATAAGTTTGTTTCTTCTTTGCCTATTCTAATACCTTCAATTTCTTTTTCTTCTCTTATTGCTAAAGCTAAGGTTTCCAGTATAATATTGAACAATAGTGGTGATAATGGACATCCTTGTTTCACCCCAGGTCTTATTGGAAATGCTTTTAGCTTGTCCCCATTACATATGATGTTTGCTGAAGGTTTTAGGTAGATGCTATTCATTATTTTAAGGAAGACTCCATTTATTCCTATGTTTTCTAGTGTTTGTAATCGGAATGGGTATTGTATTTTGTCAAAAGCTTTTTCTGCATCTATTAAAGTGATCATGTAGTTTCAGTTAGTTTTAATGTTGATATGATCAATGATACTTGTAGTTTTCTTAATATTGAACCAGGCCCACATTCCTGGTATCAATCCTAATTGGCAATAGTGTATTATTCTTGTGATAAACTGCTGTAATCAATTTGCTAATATTTTATTTAAAATATCTACATCTATATTCTTTAGAGAAATGGGTGTATAAATTTCTTTCACTGTTTTGACTCTTCCTGGTTTAGGTATCAGCACCATATTTGTATCATAAAAATAATTTGGTAAGACTCCTTCTTCACCTGTTTTCCCAAATACTCTACATAGTATTTGAATTAATTGTTCTTTAAATGTTTGATAGAATTCACTTGTAAATCCATCTGGCCCTGGAGATTTTTTTCTAGGGAGTTCTCAATGGCTCATTCAATTTCTTTTTTTGAGATAGGATTATTTAAGCATTTTACTTCCTCTTCTGTTAATCTGGGCAATTCATGTTTTTGTAAATATGTATCCATGTCCGTAAGATTGTCAATTTTATTGGCATACAGTTTGGCAAAACAGTTCCTAATTATTGTTTTAATTTCCTCTTCCTTGGTGGTGAATTCACCCTCTTCATTTTTGATACTGGTAATTTGGCTTTCTTCTTTCTTTTTTCTAAATTACTAACCAAAGGTTTATCTATTTTATTGGGTTTTTTTTTTCATAAAAACATCACTTAGTATTATTAATTATTTCAATAGATTTCTTAATCTCAATTTTATTAATTTTTCCTTTGGTTTTCAAATATTTCTAATTTGGTGTTTAATTGAGGATTTTTAATTTGTTTCTTTTCTAGTTTTTTTTATTTGTATGCCCAATTCATCGATCTCTTCTTTTTCTATTTTTTTTTTATGTAAACATTTAGAGATATAAAACTTCCCCTAAGAACTGCTTTTGCTGCGTCCCATAAGTTTTGGTATGTTGTCTCATTATTGTCATTCTCTTGAATGAAGTTATTAATTGTTTATATGATTTATTGTTTAACCCAATCATTTTTTTTGGATTAGATTATTTAGTTTCCAATTATTTTTTAGTCTACCTTTCCATGGCCTTTCGCTACATATAATTTTTATTGCATCATGATCTGAAAAGGATGCATTTAATATTTCTGCATTTCTGCATTGGATTGTGAGGTTTTTATACCCTAGTACATGGTCAGTTTTTGTGTATGTGCCATGTACCGCTGAGAAAAAAAGAATATTTCTTTCTATCCCCATTCAATTTTCTCCAGAGGTCTATCATACCTAACTTTTCTAATATTCTATTTACCTCCTTAACTTATTTTTTTGTTTATTTTGCAGTTAGATTTATCTTGTTCAGAGAGGGGGAGGTTGAGGTCCCCAACTAGTATAGTTTTGCTGTCTATTTCTTCCTGTGACTCTCTGAACATCTCCTCTAAGAATATGGATGCTATACCATTTGGTGCATATATGTTTAGTAATGATATTACTTCATTGTCTATGATCCTTTGTAGCAGGATGTAGTTTCCTTCCTTATCTCTTTTGAGAGATCTATTTTTGTTTTTGGTTTGTCTCAAATCGGTATTGCTACAGCTGCTTTTTTTTTTAACTTCAGCTGAAGCATAGTATATTCTGCTCCAGTCTTTTACCTTTATCCTGCGTGTGTTGCTCTTTTACAAATGTATTTCCTGTAAGCAACATGTTGTAGGATTATGGTTTTTAATTCATTCTGTTATCCACTTCCATTTTGTGGGAGAGTTCATCCCATTCACATTCACAGTTATGATTACTATCTATGTCTTTCTCACCATCCTTTCTCCCCCTGTTTATGCTTTTCTTTCTCCTTTCTTCTTTTCCCTGTTCACTATTGTGTTGCTTTTGACCACCACCTCCCTCAGTCCCTCTTCCCTTTTATTAGCCCCTTCCCCTTTCTTCCCCTTTATCCTTACAGCTTCTTCCCTCCATTCTATCCTCCCTCTCTTTTCTTTCTCCTTTTCCCTCCTACTGCCTATAGGGCAAGTTAGATTTCTATACCTAACTGATTATATTATTCCCTTCTTGAGCGAAATCTGATGAGAGTAAGGTTCAAACAATGCTCATCTCCCTCTCTTCTTTCCTTCTGCTGAAACTTTTTGTGCCTTTTCCTGTAATGTAATTTACTTTTGTCTGTCTCCTCCTTTCCTTTTCTGTCAGTACATTTTCTTAGATCAGATTAATCCACTTATTTGAATCCATTTATCCCACTTGACTAGATTTTTTTATCATTACATCAAAGTCAACTTATATCCACTTTCGTTATTTATACCCCTTTAACATGGTGTAATAACAATACAGTTCTCAAGAGTTACAAGTGTCATCTTCCCTTTTAGTTATGTAACAGTTTGCCCTTATCAACACCCTATTGTATCTTTCTGTCCCTTTTACCTTTTTATGTCTCTCCTGAGTCTTGTATTTGAAGATCAAATTTTCTGTTGAGCTCTGGTCCTTTTAGCATGAAGGTTTGGAAGTTTCCTACTTCATTGAATGTCTATCTCCTCCCCTGAAAGATCATGCTCATTTTTGCTGAGTAGTTGATCCTTGTTTATAATCCAAGTTCCTTTGCCTTATGGAGTATCATGATATTTAAATTGTTTCTTTCTGGCTGCTTGCAGTATTTTCTCTCTGACATGGTGATTTTGGAATTTGGCTACTATATTCCTTGGCATTTTCAATTTGGGACCCCTTTCAGGAGGTGATTGGTGGATTGTTTCTATGACTATTTTACCCTCTGGTTCTAGAACCTCAGGGCAGTTTTCCTTTATGATTTCTTGAAAGATACTGTCCAGGTTTTTTTTTTTTTCCACAGTAATTTTCACGTAGACCAATATTTTTTTTTTAATTGTCTCTCCTGAATTGATTTTCCATGTCAGTTGTTTTACCAATGAGGTATTTTCCATTTTCATGTTTTTTTTTTTAATTTTTGTTTCTCTTTGACTGATTCTTGCTCTCTCATAGAGTCATTAGCTTCCATTTGTCCAATTCTAATTTTTAACAAATTGTTTTCTTCTATTAGATTTTGTACCTCCTTCCTCATTTGGCCAATTGTATTTTTCAGGGACTTGTTTTCTTCAGTGTGCTTTATTTCCAGATGGCCACTTGTATTTTTTAGGGACTCTTCTACCTCTCTCATTTGACTTTTAAAATCCTTCTTGAGGTCTTCTAAGAAGGCTTTTTGGGCTTCTGACAAGTTCATATTCCCTTTTGAGTTTCCAGATGTGATTTTGTTGACAATGTTGTCCTCTTCAGAATTTCTGCCTTGATCTTCACTGTTCTCATAATATGAATCTATGGTGTGTTTCTTTTTACTCGTGGTGTTTGCTTATTTCCTGGCCTTTAAAGAGATTGAGCTCTCCTTCTGGGGAGCAGAGGGCACTGATCCAAATTTCTTGTGTTGGGAACCTTGGGCCTGGTCACAGGCTTTGTGTGCTGGGGCTTCCAATGTTGTCAGTTGGAGGCTGTAGGGTTCTGGCAGCTTACCTGTTGTTGGGCTGGAATCAGCAACACTGGAACTCTAGGGGTAGGATTGGGTAGTCTGGCCCCTGGATGTTGCCTGCTTTTCCCTTCCTTTTTCTTGTTTCAGCTCCTTTCAGATGGATGTTGCAGGATGTTTTTTGGCCTGGGGCCCCTTGGAGCACTTTGCAGAGTTTTACTGAGGCACTGGAAGACTGCTGTAGAATGCCGAGGCACCTGATGATTTTCTGAGATGATTTCCACTGGTTCCCACACCCTCACTGAGGCACTCAGGGGTCCAGGTCTTGGTGTTTCCCTGCTCTACCACCTGGGTTTCAGGACCTCCTTCTGGTATGCTGAGGTGGGGCCATCCTCTAGATTGCTGGAATGCCTCTGGTTCTGTACTTTTCCACTTACACCAGGGCAAGAGGTGCCTTTCCCATTAATCCCTTAAAGCTACCTGGGCTACTGGACTGCTACACCCCATCTTTCTTCTGGTTCAGCTGTTCCAGAGCTTTTCCTGGGGGTGATATTTTCTGGGCTTTCAGAGGTTGATATGGGAGGGTGAGAGTGACTTACTTTTTACTCCACCATCTTGACTTCCAGAAGTAGAACTCCACAGCTAATTTTCTACCAGGAAATTAATTTGAATTTTGGATCAAGTTTGATAGATTAATATTTTCATATACATGATTTGTAGGGCATCTCAGAAAGGACCTAGGGGCTACAAGGTGGTGCTGGTGGACTTAAGAACACCATAGGCATATAAAACATTCTTTATCAAGCAATCACTTAGTAGGAATCAAAAGTTTACTCTCTCACCTCAAAGGAAAAAAAAACAAGAAAGACAGAAAGAGGGAAGGATAGGAAGGAAAAAGAAGGAAGGAAAGAAAGAAAAAAGGAAATAAAAGAGAAAAAAGAGAAAGAGGCAGAGTGGGAAAGAAGAAAAAGAGGATATTTAGTGTTTGTCTAGAGCTAAAGACATGCTGATTTCTCCTTTTGCTCTACTGAGATGACAAGGAAATCTATATATCCTTTTCTCAAACCTCTCAAAATCAAGAAGGAGCCATTCTGAATGTAGATTCTATTCTTTTGAAATTTATGCAGAGATACTTTCTTAGATTTAATCTCCCTTTCCCCTTTCTCCCTAGGCCATCTCAGATCCCTTAGTCTTCTGTATTCATAATACAAATAATGATTTCTTTTCCATTCTCTACACAAGAAGCTGAATATCACAAATATCATTCACAGATTCCTTTCTCAGACCACATGGATGGGCATATATCTTCTCCCATGTGCTTTAAAAGAGCTATGTCAGGGCCCTCACTTGAGCCATCTCTTCAAGTGGGGAACTGTTGTTAAAATCTTTTCTCTTGGGCTAAGAGACAAAAAAATGAACATACTCTCTTCCTGTGATGATCTCCATCATTGAAAAACAATTGGGAGTTGTCTGTGTCTTTGTAGGCAGCTAAGTGGTTAAGTGGATGGAGTGCCAATTCTGTAGTCAAAAAGACATATCTTCCCAAGGTCAAATCTGGCATCAGACAGTTACGAGCTGTGTGACTTTGGGAAGGTCAGTTAAACTTATTTGACTCAGTTTCCTCATGTATAAAATGAGCTGGAGAAGAAAATGGCCAACTATTCCAGAATCCTTGCCAAGAAAACTCTAAAATAAGGTCACATGAACAGTTACACCTGATTGAAAATATGACTGACCAGCACCAACTACTATGTTTTCTCAGAAAGATCCCAGTTGTAATGTTTCCTCTTTTCATGGACAGATGCTACCTGGATGTCAGTAAATAAAGCTTATAGACAGTATGTTCCTCAAATTAATTTGTGAACTCATCAGATTCTTCTGGGACTCCTGAATTAAATTGTTTAGTCCTAGAGAATTGCTGGGACAATGAAAGTTTAAATGGCTTGCGCAAAGTCACATAGCTTTATGCCAGTAATTGATCTTGAAAGTGTCTTATGACTCCAAATCCAAGTAATATTCAGAATTTAATTTCATTTTTATAACTAAGTGGTATAGAGGAAAGAATACTGGATTTGGAAACAGTAAGACCTGAGTTAATAGCTTGCCTTTGAAACTTATCAGCTTTGTGTCCCTGCATAAGTCAGTTCATTTCAGCAACTATTTCACTGGGTTCTTATGCAGAACTAATGAGATTATAAGACTAGAGGTTATTAAGCAGGGTAGTGTCATTTCCAGAATATGGCATAAGAATATTCTCATCATAAATCATGGATAATAAATTTAGATCTGGAAGGGACTTTAGAGATCATTGAGTCAATCCCCTTATGTATAGATATGGAAAATGAGGTCAAATTGTTGGCTTGCAATTATTTCTTAGGTTTAAATTATTTCACCAACATAACATAGTAACGTGGCAGAACTTGGATTTGAACCTAAATTATATGCCTCCAAATCTGGCATAGTTCTACTGTATTGGGCAAGGTCATGATTAACTTGGCATCTATGTTGAGGTCAGATTGGAAAAAAAGTAAAATTTGAGACATGAAGATTAATTAGGAGACTCTTGAAAAAGTCTAGTTAAGATACGTTAAGGGCCTGTAATAGAGTTATTTGTATTATTAGTAGAAAGGAGTCAGATATGAGAGATGGTTTGAAGTTAAAATTGATAAGATTATATATAGGTTGTGAGAAAGGGTGAAGAGTTGAAGGTTCCTCTGTTGTTGAGTTGGGTAACTTAAAAGATAATGATATTATTTAAAGAAAAACAAAATGAAGAAAAATAGTAAACTTTCAATTTTGAAAAATTAGTTATGTTTAGGACAAGATAAATTTGAGAGTCCTACATAACATTCAATTGACATAGTTAGTGGCAATCCTATTACCGGGGAAATTTTCTATGTTGAAAATAAGTAAATGTGAAACAAATATTGATAACAGTTATTAAAACTCATGTAGATTGACTCTTGTGATACTCTTATTCTGAATGTTCTTTCCATGACTGAATAGATGGAAGACAAAAAGAGGACAGGAATACATAAATTTGTTGAGCATTAAAAGTGTTTACTGACACAACTTAGAATTTTAATATCACATTTTTGTAGCATGCCACTTTTTTTTACAACTACCCTATGATGTAGATATTATATTCCCATTTTACCAGTGAATTAATTGAGAAATGGAGAAATGACTTTTCCACAGTGTGTCAGAAAGTAAATGTTAAAACTGAGACCCAACTCAGGTCTTTGTATTTCAATTCCATTAATCATTCTTCTCTGCCATAGCATATGCAATTTCATAATGAGTAACATATTTGTACTAACTTTGCCTCCTATCTTTGGAAAGCTAATTATTTTCTTCAGACTTCAGAACCTTTTTATTCCAGTATGTAGGAAGATAAGGTTATCTACCTAAGATTTTAGGTAAGCAGAGAAAGTCAATACAAAAAGAACATTGGCTCAGCTGACACATTTTCCTGTATTTCCAATATTAGGAGCCGACACAGGCAATTTCCAAGCTAACACAGAGCAGGTTCCATTTTGGGGGCACTCACCATCAACACAAATATATTGGTCCAGAAATTTAAAGTACAAGTTGTGGTAGATTCTGCTTACCTGCCACAAGGTCATTGAGTTTTTCAGCCATAGCACAGGGATAGCAGGTCCCTGGAGACAAATGTGCAACTTTAGAATAAGGTCCAGGGCTTGAGCAGATACCAGCAGGAGATAATGGCCCATGAAGGTGTCCTTACAGATTTGCCTTTGGCAGAACCTGTAGGGAGAGAGGGGATAAACATTTGTTAAACAATATCTACAATTTTGTAACTCCTAAATAGGTGTGAGATACTGTGCTAAGCACTTTGCAATTATCTGATTTGATCCTCACAACAACCTTGGGAAGTAGGTACTATTATTATTCTCATTTTATAGTTGAGGAAAATGAGTCAGACAGAGACTAAATGACTTGCTTAGAGTCATGCAGCTAGAAAGTGTCCAAGCTAAATTTGAGATAAGGGCTTCCTGAATTTAAGCCTAATGTTCTATCCATTGATCCAGTTAGCTTCTCCTAATGGCAAGGCAACCATGATGACATTTATATCACAGTTGTTCAGGCCCAGGTGGCTGTGATGAAGGTTAAGGTGAAAATTCGATATCAAACTCTAGATGATAATACCACTTGACTCCTGGCTTCAGCTGTAATTGCAGGATTTTCCTAAGAAACTCATTCTGTGACAGATATGTTCTTGATACATGAACTAAGAAAGTTAAAACAGAAAAAGAAAGTTATTCCTAATGAAAACAATTGCTAATGGATTACTGAAGACCAATATTCCCAATGAATATTGATGCAAAAATTTTAAACAAAAGATTAGTAGACTAAAACACCCCATCCTCCATTTCCTTTCTCCAAAACTGCTTCCTCCCCCTGACCTCCACAATCAGTCACTTAAAATCATATCAAGTGTTGACACAGATGCATTCAATTAGCAAAAGCCATCTCATCTCCAAGTGATTTGGTACTCCACCTACCTACAAACTAGGACATCACTACCAATCTCAGATATGAGAATTAGCTTTGTGCTTTTACCTTAATCTGCAAACATTCCTATTGGGTGAGTGAGAGAGGATCTGTGCTAAACTTCATAGGCAGTGTAAGCTTTTCAATAAAATACAGGGTCATATCTAGTACTGTTATATATAACAAGAGTTCCTAACTTTTTTTTTTTTTGCACCATGAACCTCTGTGGATATTTAATGAACTTACATAACCTTATGTAGAATAATTTTTTAATTCAGAAAATTAAAAAAAATTAGGATTACAAAAGAAAAAAATTGAGTACAAATATAGATCTATTTTTCTCTCACAATCACAAACCCTCTAATATGTCCATCTCCAAGATATAGATATATAAGTAATCAAATCAAATCAAATATGACAGCAAAATGGCAACATATATGATTATATCTGTATATCATCTTGCATACTATAGATTAATGTAAAATATATGTGCATATATGTGTGTATCTGTGTGTATGTATGTATGTGTATGTGTGTATGTAAATATATCTATATATCTACATAAACTTCTTGACTCCAGGCCTGATACTCTATCCACTGAGCCACCTAGCTGCCCTACATATAGGTAGTCAAATAATAAATCAATGTGAAAATATTTATACAGCCTTAAATAAATACAAGATTTTTACATTTCATCAAACAACAGAAGTAAGTTTTTCTTACATGTAATCTGATTACTGCAAAAGGAAATTAGAGTGACAATATTTTTACAAAAATGTTTAAAACATTAATTGTATTTTTTGATATTTATAGGTATTCCAAGAAGCAATACTGTATTTTGTCTGTGACTTTAGACTAATTTATTTCTATGATTTAAAAAAGTCTAATTATTTTAATTGGCTTAAAAAACAGCAATCTCTAAGGACTCAATTTGATGAAATATAGAAAATCTGAAATATTTTTTCTATAGCTTTTTTTCTAACTTGGAAGAACAGCAATTTTTACTTAATTATGGATGAATATCTGAGAAAGAGCTTGTATGTTGGAAAGAGCACTAACTATAGTCAGAGGATTTGAGAATAGTTTCTGTCTCTGTGGCTCAGTACCAATCCGGCTTGGGCAAATCATTTTAATCTTCCTTTGCCTCAGTTTCCTTCTCTGTAAAAATTATAATATAAATTTAGAAGTTGAACTTCTGAAATATTTAATTCATTTAAACTAATAAACTCATTTAATATTAACAAAACAACATACATCTTTGGAAATATATTTTAAAAAGTAATAGAATAGTAAAACTGTTTTATGTATTTTTATGAATCTATTTACTTTCAGCTTACTAAAATTGAGCTGGATTCCTTTATCTGCTCCTGCATTCATTCTGTTATGATGTATTATTTGGTTGAAGTAAATGAACAAAATCTGACCTTATACAAATATTTAATTGGAAAAGGGAAGAGTATATTAAGAGATAAATTAAAATCTTAGTGTTGTTATGAAAATGTTTTAAACCTAGTACACCTACTCTTATAATTCTGAAGCACTCTGTTCCATGAAACACACTTTAAAAGCCTCTATGTGAGGCAAACTTGAAAGATTTGTGTCCCTCTATGCATTGACTTTAAATGTGATTTGAGAATGGCACCCATTGCATTCTTACTCATCATTAAAGCCCAGTTAAAATGTTGCTTCCTTCATGAAATCTTCTGCAATCTTTACATTTCATAATGATCTTTGCTCTGCCCACAATACAGCACTCAATTTGAACATCTTTTAAATGCTTATGACATGTTATTTTGTAATAATTTTTTAAAATTCTTTTCTTCTTGATTGGAGTTGCCATGAAGGCAAAGATCATGGATTAGTTAATTGTATATGTCCTTCAGCATGTACAGAGTGATCTGACCATAGTAGGTATTTAATAATGTTGAATTTAATCTAATTTATTTAAATGCTGGTTTCCGGGCCAGAGTCATTTTTTAAAAACAAAATTTGTTATAATTGATTAAAATCTCACATAATTTTGGATCTTGAAGGGAACCTAGGGATCATTTTTATCAAATCTTATTTTCAGAAACCTAGCATCAAGGATGACAAAAACTAAATATCATACTCTCAGCAAACGTAAAAGGGAAGTGGAATTTTTCAGTGACATGAATAGAGGATTCGTAGCTTGAATAGCTGGCTAGCACAGTAATAACAATATATTCACAAGGCATAATATACTCCCCTAACTATAAGGAAAAGAAAAAAAGAGCTAAAGGCACACCATCCTACTCTTGAGATTATCTGTGAGTGTGAAGCTGTCACTGAAATTATGGAGGAGATTCTAAGGAAAAACAAAAAAAAACTAAAAGAAAAATCTCTGTAATTAAAATGTGACACACAATAAAGAAAGAGATAAGAACAATTGAACATTTTCATCTATGTATTACATTTAAAAGTTTTCCAATATGTGGTTTCCCAAAAGACTGGTGAGTCACTAAGGAGGAAGCAACTTCCTAAAATCCTAAGGATGATCATATAACTATATAGGATCCACAAGGAGAGTGTTCATACAGTAATGGTTGGAAAGGTTGATAACTCTCTCTTAAGAATGCCAAGTAGCCACTAATTAATTTGATATGAACAACATAAGGTATATTGTTTTTCCAGCATATGTATTTGGAACATGATAGAGAACATCCCAAAATTCATTAGACTGATAGTTACTGTGAAATCTTACTGATTTGAATGGAGACAAAGAAAAGAAAAACAATAAACAATTGTCAGGATTAGACCATTACAAGAATCTGAAGATCTTAGATATACAGTTAGTATTTTGTTTTAAACCTGATGCCCACTGAAAGTATAAAGCAGAATAGGAAGGAAAATTTTGCATGATAATGTTTAAGAGTGGGGCTTGGATTTCAATGACAATGGTTTAAAATGTAGCAATTATGAATTCTTAGATGAGGGGAGAATTACAACTAATGAAACTATGTATTTGCATACATGTGTATGTATATGATTTTTTCATGTACACAATACATGCATTTTTATACATATGCACATGAATAAACATGTTTTGCATATGTGTATATCCCTGTGTATATGTGATTGTAATCTTACAAATCTGATCAAGAAAACTTTTCATCATAAATGGAAGAAGTGGGAGAAAATAGCTCTATCATGACAAGTCAGATGTTCTAGAGATTGTTAGATGCGACACAGAAAAATAATGAGAGAGTATCAGTAATACTTAAGAGAAAATGACCAAATTTTCTGTACTTATCTATTACTCATTACTCATATTTTGGCCCTACTCTTAGAAGGTGGATCAGAAAATCCTATGGAAGACAAAATGGACATCTCCTGGAAGGTAATGGAAATAAGATAGAGTGGTTGATTACATAGGTCAAATAAGTTTTAACTCTATTTTCTACCTCATGCTTTTCACTTAAAAAATCTAACATACAAGAGATTCTACTGAAAATAATTTATTTAGCACTAATTTTTTCTTAGAAAATTGATTACCATAAAAAAATTACTTCAATGTTTCTCATTTCAGTACTGTAGCATACTCTTATCACACCTATTCTACCTTTACATGTGAAATGATTCATATCCATATGCAATTAGACCAAAGAACTACTTAGAGGACATCATGACTGTGCATAAGTTTTTCATCTTCATAGAGGGGACCTTACTGTTTTTTCTTTATATTGACTATCTTCCTTTTCTGTATTACATTCTTTCCTCTACCCCTAGAAAAAGTTGAAATGGTTTCCTTCACATTTATGCTAAAAGACCACTTTCTATTAGGATCATTTTCTGATCTTGCTAATGGTTAGTGACCTCTCTCCCCGAGCTATATTGTATCAATTTTGTAAATACTCTGTATATACTTACATGTGTCTATTAGAATGCAAAATCTCTAAGGGCATGTGTTTGTGTAACTAGTACAGGGCCTGGAACCAAATTGATATTTAATAAATGCTTTTGATCAAATTTATTATCTAAGCAATTATTTTACCAAATCTTTATTGCTGATGATAATTTTTCTATCCAGTTTAGGCCCTTGTCTAACAAGTCATGTGAGTCTAGAATGAGAAAAAAACTCACAGAAATTTTCTTGGTTAGGTTTAGGTAGATCTATTCTTGCCCCTAAAATCAGAGGATTGGGCCCCTTGTATCTCAAATATTCCTACTGCTTTGTATTGTTTCTTGTTGTGTCTGCTATAGCCCTTGCTGCCTCCCAATGTATTCTCTTTTTTTTTTGAAATACTCATCATTTATTTCTAACATTCATTTAAAAAATTGAGTTTCATATTTTCTCCCTTCTCACCTCTCTACCACTCAAAGAGAAGACAATGTGGTATCAATTATACATATGAAGTCATGCAAAACATATTTACATATCAACTATGTTGTAAAAAGAAAAGCAAGAAAAATAAAGAAAGTGGAAAAAATAAGTTTCAAACTGCATTCACTTCATTAGTTCTTTCTCTGGAGACGGATAGCAGTTTTTCATCTAAAGTCTTTTAGAATAATCTTAGGTCATTATATTGATCAGAGTAGTTGTCTTTCACAGCTGATCATCATTAAAATATTGTTATTTGTACAATGTTCTCCTGATTCTGTTCACTTTACCTTGCATTAGTTTGAACAGATCTTCCCATGTATTTTTTTTTTCCTGAAAACATTTCCTTCATTGTTTTTGATTCCGTGGTAGTGTCTGATCATAGTCACATACCACAATTTGTTCATGATGGACAACTCAATAATTCAAAATCTTTCCCTCCATAAAAAGAGCTGTTACAATTATTTTCATACATGTAGGTCCTCTACCTATTTATTTGGTCTCTTTGGGATATAGACCAAGATAGAATATAAAGGGGTCAAAATGTGTGCACAACTGTATACATTTGAGCACAGATCTGAATCGTTCTGCAGAATGGATGGATCAGTTTAACACTCTACCAAGAGTCTATTAGTGTACCAATTTTCCCACATTTTTTCCAACATTTATCATTTTTTTCTATCATGTTAACTGATCTAATAAGCAAGTTGTTTTAATATGCTTTAGCCTAGTCAACAGAGATTTATACATATATTTTTTTCATATGACTATAGGTAGCTTTGATTTCTTCTTCTGAAAACTGCTTGTTCATATCTTTTGACCTTTTATCAATTAGGGAATAGCTCTTATTTTTATAAATTTGACTTAGATCCTACATATTTGAGAAATTTAAACCTTATCAGAGATACTTGCTATAATTTTTCTCCTTATTTTCTTTCTTTTTTTCAAATCTTGACATTGGTTTTATTTCTATAAAAGTTTTTAAATTTAATGAAATCAAAATTATCCATTTTACTTCCCATTATCCTACCTATCTCTTGTTTGGTCACAAATTCTTCCCTTATCCATAGATCTGACAAGCCATAATTAAATGCTCCTCCAATTTGCTTATGATATCACCCTTTGTGTATAAAACATGTACCCATTTTGTCTTTATCTTGATATACAGTGTGAAATGTTGGTGTGTATCTAGTTTCTGCCAAACTGCATTCCAGTTTTCTGAGTAATTGCTGTCAAATAGTGATTATTTTGCTCCCAAAGTTTGGATCTTTGTGTTTATCAAACAATAGATTACTAAATATATTTACTACTCTTTAAAGTCTACCTAATTTATTCCACTGATCCACCACGCTAATCCTTAACCAGTACTAGAGTCTCTTGATGATTACCACTTTGTAATATAGTTTGAAATCTGTAACTGCTGGGCTGCCTTCCTTTACTTTTTCTATTTTTTTTTTGTAATTTGATTGGTATTGACATTGAATAAGTAAATTAATTAATTTAGATAGAATTGTCATTTTTATTATATTGATCCAGCCTATCCATGAGCAATTGATATATTTCCAATTGTTTAGATGTGACTTTACATATGTGAAAACTGTTGTAATTTTGGTCACATAGTTCCTGGGTTTATCTTGGCAGGTGGACTACCAAATATTTTATATTGTCCATTGTTATTTTAAATGGAATGTCTCTTTTATCTTTTGTTATGAGACTTTGTTATTAATATACAGAAATGCTGAGGGTTTATATGGGTTCATTTTATATTCTGCAATTTTGCTAAAGTTGTTATTTTTCAATTAATTTTATAGTTGATTATTTATAATTTTCTAGGTATAACATCATATTGTCTACAAAGAATGGTGTTTGTTTCATTGCCTATTCTAATTCCTTTAATATGTTTTTTTTCTTGTCTTACTGCTAAAGGTAGTATTTCTAGTACAATATTGAATAATAGTGGTGATAATGGGCATCCTTGTTTTACCCCTGATCTTATTGGGAAGGCTTCTAGCTTATCCCTATTAGAGATAATGCTTACTCTTGGTTTTAGATTAATACTGCTTCTTATTTTAAGGAAAGCTCCATTTCTAGCTTACCCAACTTACACATAATACTTGATGATTGTTTTAGATAGATATTAGTTACATTTTTATTTTTACTTATAAAATATTTATTTATTTATTTATTTTAACATTCTTTTTTTTTAATGTCAAGTTCTAAATTGTCTGCCTTCCTACTGTCCCTCCTCCACCCACTGAGAAAGGAAGGCATATGATATCATTTTTTTTTTTTTGTTATTGAGACTTTTCTGTCATGTCTGGCTCTTTATGACCCCATTTAGGGTTTTCTTGGTAGAGATACTAGAGTGATTTGTCATTTTCTTCTCAAACTCACTTTACTGATAAGGAAATTGAGGCAAACAGAGTAAAGTGATTTGCCCAGAGTCAAGGAGCTAATAAATGTTGAGGCTTGATTTGAACTCAGGTACTCCTTACTCTAGGTTCTGTGCTCTATTCATTGGACCAACTAGATTACCATCAATTACGAGTATGAAATCATGTAAAACATATGCCATATTGAGGAAGAAAGCAAAAAAATGAATAAAGTAAGAAAACTATACTTCAATTTATGTTTAGAGTTCATCAGTTCTTTCTCTGAAGGTGGATAATATTTTTCCTCATGAATCATTTGGATTTGCATTATGTCACTGTATTGATCAGAATAGCTAAGTCTCACAGTTAATCATCATTACAATATTGTTGTTACTGTGTATAATGATCTCCTAGTTGTGCTATCAATTGGCATTCATTTATATGAATCTTTCCATGTTTTTTCTGAAACTATTCCCATCCTACTTTCTTACAGCACTGTAATACTCCATCACAATAATGTGCCATGGGGCAGCTAGGTGGTGCAGTGTATAGAGCACCAGCCCTGAAGTCAGAAAGACCTGAGTTCAAATCTAGCCTCAGACCAAACACTTGGCACTTACTAGCTGTGTGACCCTGGCCAAGTCACTTAACTCCAATCGCCTAAAACAAAGAAACAAACAAACAAAAAACAATATTGTGCCATAATTTGTTCAGCCATTCTGCAATTGATATGTATCTCATCAATTTCCAATTCTTTGCCATCACAAAAAGGCTTTTTATAAATATTGTAGGTGGGCAGCTAGGTGGAGCAGTGGATAGAGAACAGAGCATGGAGTCAGGAAGACCTAAGTTCAAATGTGACTCAGACACTTACTACCTATGTGAGCCTGGGCACATCACCTAACTCTGTTTATTTCAGTTCCTCATTTTTAGAATTAACTATAAAAAGACATAGTGAAACACTCATTATCTCTGCCAAGAAAACCCCAAATGGGGTCACAAAAAGTCAGACACATCTGAACAACAACAGCAAAAGTATAATCAGCAAAATATTCTTTTTAAGGACAGTTAGGTGGCACAGTGTAATAGAGTGCTGGGCCTGCAGTCAGGAAAACTTGCCTTCATGAATTCAAATGTGGCCTCAGACACATACTAGCTGTGTAAACCTGGGCAAGTCAGTTAACACTACCTCAGTTTCCTCATTTCTAAAAAGAGCTGGAAAAGGAAATGACAAACCATTAAAGTATCTTTGCCAAGAAAATTCAAAATGGGCTCATGAAGAGTTGGACATGACTGAAAATGACAGAAAAACAACAGTAAATATTTTTTTTTAATATATAGCTCCTTTTTCCTTTTTCTTTGATCCCTTTGGGATATAGACCTATTGGTGGTAGTGCTAGGTCAAATGATATGCACAGTGTTATAGTTCTTTGTGCATAGTTCAAAATTGTTCTCCAGAATCATTGGACTGGTTCACAACTCCACAAAAAGTTTATTAGTGTACCTATTTTCTCTCATCCCTCTAGCATTTGTCATTTCTAAAAAGTGTGAGGTGGTACTTCAGAGTTGTTTTAATTTGCCTTTCTCTAGTCAATAGTAATTTAGAGAATTTTTTTCTCATATGACTATAGATAGCTCTGATTTTTTCTTCTGAAAACTGCCTCTTCATATACCTTGACCATTTATCCATTGGGGTTGGCTCATATTCATAAAAATTTGAATCACTTCCCTATATATTTAGGAAAAGAGACCTTTATCAAGGAAACAATGTAAAATATTTCTGCATTACTTCCTCATCTATGATACATTTTAGCACAATGTATCTTCTCTGATTGTCTTTTAATTGAGCCTCTATTTGCTTTTGCATTGTATGAAGTCATGATTCCTACCCTTCTATTTCTTAATCCAGTTGAAGCATAATAGATTTTGCTCTAATCCCTTATTTTAACTCTTTGTGGGGGTCTTCCTCTTTCAAATGTGTCTCTTGTGAACAACATATTGTTGGCTATTGGTTTGTAGCTCATGTCAGCTTCCATTTTACAGGTGAGGTCATCCCAATCCCACTCATATTTATGATTACTAAATGTGTCTTTCCCTCCATGTTATTTTTTCTATTTTATTATTCTCTATCTCTTCTTAATCTTGTCCCTTTAACTGCCCTAATAATGATAAAGTATCATTATCCTAAATGAAAATATTAAAAGTTTCACTTTATTGAGTCTCTTATGTTTTCTCTTCCATATTTACCTTCTTATGCTTTTATTGAATACTGTGTTTGAATGTCAATTTTTTGCTCTTTTAATCAAGAATGCTTTGATGTCTTCTATTTCATTAAAAATAAATTTCCCCCCTGAAGAATTATATTCAATTTTGTTGGGGAGGTTATTCCTGGTTGTAATCCTATCTCCTTTGCCTTCCAGAATATGATATTCCAAGTCCTCCCCTCATTTAAGATGGAACTGCGACATCTTTTGTGATCTTGACTTCAGCAATAGTTCCTTTCTGAATTTTTTCAACATCCTCCCCCCACCCCTTACACTGGAACATGAAAATTTGGATATAATATTTCTGGGAGTTTGCATTTTGAGATTTCTTTTGGGAGATGATTAGACTTTTTCAATTTCTATTTGCCCTCTGTATCTAAGATATTGTGGGCAATTTTCCTCGATGATTTTTTTAAAATATGATTTCTAGGCTCTTTCTTTGATCATGGCTTTCAGGTAGGTGAATAATTCTTAAATTATCTCTCTTTGGTCTATTTTCCAAGTCAATTGTTTTTCTGCTGCCACAAACCTTCCATCTCAGCTCCACCCCTACTTTCTCATTTTAAGGAAAGTTACATCTATTATAATCCTTTCTAGTTTTTTTTTTTTAATTGGGAATGAGTGTTGTATTTTTTCAAAAGTTTTTTTTTTATCTTTTGAGATAATTATATGATTTTGGTTGTTTTTGTTATTGATATTGTCCATTATGCTGATAGTTTTTCTAACATTGAACTAGCACTACATTCCTTGTATAAATCCTATCTGGTCATAGTTTATGATTCTTGTGATCTATTGTTGTAATCTCCTTGCTTATATTTTATTTAAAACTTTTATATCAATATTCATTAGAGAATTTGATCTATAATTTTCTTTATTCTGTTTTTGCTATTCCTTGTTTAGATATCAAAATCGTATTTGTGTGATAAAAGGAATTTTGTAGGGCTCTTTCTTTAGCTATTTTCCCAAATAATTTATATAATATTGGGATTAATTGTTCTTTACATGTTCAGTAGAATTTACCTATAAATACATGTTTTCCTGGAAATTTTTTTCCTAAAAAGCTCATTGATGGGGCAGCAAGGTGGTGCAGTGGATAGAGCACTGACCCTAGAGTCAGGAGGACCTGAGTTCAAATACAACCTCAGACACATAACACTTACTAGCTGTGTGACCCTGGGCAAGTCACTTAACTCCATTACCTAGACAAAAAAAAGAAAAGAAAAAAAAAGAAAAAGAAAGAAAGCTCATTGATGGCTTATTCAATTTCTTTTCCTAAGATTGGGTTATTTAAAGATTCTATGTCCTTTTTGCTTAATCTGGACAATTTCTACTTTTGTAAATATTCACCTATATTACTTACATTGCCAAATTTGTTGTCATATCATTGGGTGAAATAATTGCTTAAATTTCCTCTTTATTGGTGGTGAAATCCCCTTTTTTTCTTTTTGACACTTGTAATTTGTTTGTCATCTTTCCTTATTTTAATCAAATTAAACAGTGGATGATTTTTATCTTTTTTTTTTCACTAAAAAGAGCTCTGAGTTATATTTATTGCTTTTCATTAATTTTTTATTTTGATTTGATCAATATATCCTTTTATTTTCAATATTTTTTGGAGTGTTTGATTTTTTTTTCATTTTTAATTGCATTGAGCTACTTTATCTCTTCTTTACTGATGTAACAGAGATATGTCTTCACTTAAGTGCTTAAGTCATTCTGTTTAATGAAACTATTAATTGTTTCCATGATTTGTTCTTTGACTTACTCATTCTTTAGGATTAGATTATTTAGTTTCCATTTTATTTTTAATCTATGCCTCCAAGGCTCTTTATTGAATGTTATTTTTATTTCATTATGATCAAAAATGATACATTTCATACTTCTGCTTTTTGTTTATTAGGTTTTTATGCCCTCATATATGGTCAGTTTTTGTGAAGATGTCATGTACAGCTGGGAAACAGGAATATTCCTTTATATTCCCACTCAGTTTTCTTCAGATGTCTGTCATATCTAATTTTTCTAAAATTCTATTTATTTCCTCAGCTTCTTTCTTTTTTATTTTTGGTTAAATTTATCTCATTTTGAAATGTGTAAATTGTGGTCCCCCACTAATTTGGTTTCATTATTTCCTCCTACAATTCATTCAACTTTTCCTTTAAGAATGTGGATTATTTGGCACATGTGTATTTATCATTGATATTACATAATTTTCTTCTAGTTGTCTTCTACTACATCCTATCTTCTAGTGAAATTTTGTTTTCCTTATTATCTATTTTAATTACATCTATTTTGGCTTTTGTTTTGTCTGAAATCATGTTTGTTGTTCCTACCTTTTTTTACCTTCAGGTGAAACATAATAGATTTACTTTAGCCCTTTATTTTAACTCTGTTTCTCTCAGTTTCAAGTGTTTCTTGTTCACACCATATTGCTGGATTCTGGTTTCTAATCCATTCTGCTATCTGTTTCCATTTTATAGGTGAATGTATCTGATTCACAGTCATAGTTATGATTATTATTTTTCCCTCCAAACCATTTTTTTCTGTTTATCCTTCTTTCTTTCATTTCATCCTCTCCTTCCTCAAATGTCTGTTTTGTTTCTCCCCACTATCTTCATTAATCCACAGTCCCTTTAAAAAACCTCTTCCCCTTTTTATTTACTTATTCTCCTATTCCCTGTTGGGTAAGAGAAATTTCTATACCAAACTCTGTGTGTGTGTGTGTGTGTGTGTGTGTGTGTGTGTGTGCGCGCGTGTGTATGTTAATTCTTAATTTCTTCTCTCTTCAAATCAATATCATCAAGAGTGAGGTTCAAGTGTTACCTGCTATCACCCTACCATTTTCACCTAAAATGTAAAAGCTTCCTTTTGAGCACTTATTCTTCTTCTCCCTTTCCCCTTATCCCAATGCATCCCTCTTTCTTACCATTTTATTTTTTAGGTCATCCTAACAAAATTGCCCTATATAGGGGCCCTGTGTATCTATATAGACTGCTTCTAACTGCCATAATAATGGTGAAGTTCTTAAAAATTACATGTATCATTTTTCCACAAAGGAATTTAACAGTTTAACCTGATCAAGTCTCATATGATTCGTTTTTCATGTTTCATGTTTTCATGTTAATCTTCAGTTTTTTGTTCGAATATCAAATTTTCTTTTCAGCTCTGGTCTTTTCATCCATGATATTTGAAAATCCTCTTTTTCATTAAATGTCCATTTTTTTCCCTCTGCAAGATTTTACTCAATTTTGCTATGTAGGTTATTCTTGATTGTAATCCTAGCTCTTTTCCTTTTCAGAATATCATATTCCAAGCCTCCCCCTCTTTAATATGGAAGCTGCTAAATCTTCTTTTATTGAATGTGGCTTCATGATATCTTAGTTGTTTCTTTCTGACTGCTTATAAAATTTCTCCTTGAACTGGGAGCTTTGGAATTTGGCTATAACAAACATAGGAATTTTCATTTTGGGATCTCTTTCAGGATGTGATTGGTGGATTCTTTCAATTTGTATTTTATACTCAGTATCTAAGATATTGAGGCAGTTTTCCTTTATAATTTCTTGAAATACAAAAATTAGACTTTTTCTTTTTGTAATGGAATTTAGGTAATCTGATAATTCTTGAATTATTTCTCTTTCATGCTTTTTTTTTTCCAGGTCAGTTGTTTTCTCAATGAGATATTTCACATTTCTTCTGTTTTTCATTATTTGGATTTTGTTTTATTCTTTCTTGATGTCTCATAGAGTCATTAGCTTCCACTTGCCAAATTCTAATTTTTAAAGAATTATTATTATTTGGTGAAATTTTATACCTCTTTTTCCTTTTGGCCAATTCTCTTTTTTTAAGGAATTATTTTCATTGCTACTTTTGTGCCTCTTTTGATAAGCTGTTAATTCCCTTTTCATAATTTTCTTGCATCACTCTCATTTCTTTCTCCAATTTCCCCCCTAAAACTCTAATGTTTCATTAGCTCTTATAGGAATTTTTGTTGGGTTTGAGTCCAACTTGCAGTGTACTTTGAAGATTTACTTGTAGCTGGCTTCATGTTGTTGTCTTCCTCTGAGTTTGTATTTTGATCTCCCCTGTCACCACAGCAGATTTTTTTTATGGGCAGATTTGTTGTTGTTGTTTGTTCATTTTTCTTGCCTATTTGTTACTTTTTAACTTCATGTTAAAGTTGGGCTCTGTTCCTGGGTTGTCACTTTCCCAAGCTTCAGGCTTTTCAGCTTATTTTTCCAGAGTTACTTTGCTGGGGAGGTGGTCTGTATTTTTTTTTTTCTGGTACTTCCAAGTTGGTTTGAGTTGGTGACAGGTATGGTCTTGTCCTGCCTGGTGCTCTACTCTTTACCCAGAAAAGGCTTTGTTCACCTGAAGCTGAAATAGCTAGCGTTTTTCCTGGCCCCAAACTGTTAACAGGGTCCCTGATCCCTTGTTTATCTACAGTGGCAAACACTAGTAATTCTCTCTAGCTTAGAACTATATGAAATTGAAAACTTCTCACTTCATTTTAAATAATTTCTTATTTTTAGAATTGTTTCTTATCACTGGAAACAATTCTTATGGATTAGGATTTAGATTTAATTGTATAGGCCTTAATATTAGGGTTTATAAGAGCTTAACTTCATCATTTTTCTGGGCTGTAACCTGGCATCAATTTACCTCAATCTAGAAGGGAGTAGGGTGGATGAGTCAATATGGTTATAAGATGTTCTGCCTGTTTATAAACCTTGCACCATACCACATGGTGTAGCTAGTTGCCTAACATGAATTTCCAGAGAATGTTTTCCAACTTTGTATTTTCTGAATACTCATGGGTCATGGAGATTCCCTAATGTAAATCATGCCAAATGTAAACCCACCTTTACCTTTTATATAGGCCAATACTGAACTATTAGTTCAGTATCTCATATCTTTCAAACTATATAAAAAAGCTGCTCTTGCCATCAACAATATCCCTGACCACCAAGAGGCTTGGGTTTTCATTTTATGGACAATTGCTAGCCTTGCTAATAAATTGATCATACCCAAGACTTTGTGCCTCAGAATCTATTGTTACAACTGTGAACAGGGCCCCTGCCAGCCTGGGGCTGCAAGCACTAGTGCTCCTCTCTGTGCTGGGACTGTGACCCAGACTTGCTTAGGGTCAATACAACAGGGTCCTGCAACCAGTGTCTACAAATATTCTCATGTTATATATACACGCGCGCGCACACACACACACACATGTATATATGTATATGTATGTATATGTACACATGTATGTATATATGTATGCATGTATATGCACATATGTATGCATATGTATGTGTATATAAGTGTATATGTATATGTGTGCATATATGTGTATATGCACATATGTATGTATATATGTATGTATATACATATATCTGTATATGTATGTATATGCACATATGTATGTATAGATGTGTGTGTATGTGTGTATGTATGTATATATTGACGGCCAAAGACAAAGATTATTAGAACGTAGTCATGTTGGGCAGACTCTTAAGGGGTCTGAACATTAGTGAGCTAGAGGCCACATTATAAGAATTTGAGCAGTGGCTAGATTTTAAGAATCTAAGGATCTTAATGGAGACAAGATGGACCTTATATACAGAAAGACTGTGGGAGGGACCTAGGAGTGGCCAGTAAACTGGGTTTAACAGAACTCCTGGAATCTGGACCTCTGGCTAAGGAAGAATGGAGCCTAGCTTGGATTAAGGGTAGGAAATGGCCAAGGGCCATAGGGAGGTAAGGCAATGGAGGGGAGATTAGGTGTAGCCACAATGAAAAGCCAAATGTTGGGATTATAGCTTCAGGCAAAGGCCAGAGATTTGGCCACGTGGGAAAGTCCAGGGTTTTTCCTTTTTAGGGTCTAGCTCCATCCTCATCATTCCTCCCTCAGACAAATGGTAACCAAATGCTTTTGGTGTAAGGGGCGAAGGTCTCTGCTTCTGAAATGGCTTCCTGCTGGCAAGGGGCATAGAGCTGCCCCTGACTCAAGGGGGTCCCAAAGAGGAGATTGACTGGAACCAAGCACAGGCTGCATCCAAGGAACGATGGGGGAGACATTGAGTGGTACCCACTGTTAGCTACCAACTGTGGGTGAATGGCCTGTAGTCTGTAAGACATAAATCTGACAGGAAGACTGCAGGGCCCAGATATAAAACAGGGACTAGATTTAGTGCCCAAATATGAGTATAAAATATTCTTGGCTCTGTTTGGATTCAGATAATTCAATTTTCCAACCATGCAGTATCAAATCCACCTCATAACCAGACTCAGGAATAGACAGGTGGGTAACTCAGAGACTGAGCCAGGGGGATCCCATCTTAGACTAAGGCTAAAATGGTCCTCTCAGCTTTTCCCAATGCTGACTTCCCACCAGTATCACATTCTCTGAGTAGCTTGTGGCATTTCTCTCAGATGGTGGATTTTTGATTATCAATGGATTATGATCCATCAGACAACTCAAAATAAAATCATATGAGCTTTTACATCAAACATCCAGTTTCACTAATCACAGTTTAGAAAAAAAAAATTTCCAGTATTTACATCTCAAACTTAAATTTGTCCTGGTGTAAAAAGCCAATCATTAGAGATTTCTATATAATTGAAAATTCTTAACAAGACAAAACCCATACAAGCTTTGTGGCAAGTTTACACATTAAAGCAATAACCAACAATAGCCAAATTATTTTAGCGGTAACCAAATTATGAAAAGTTACTTGACATAACTGATACAAAAGGTTCACCAATTTGAAACTTGAAACAAACCCATTACCAATCAGGTAACTTCAATTTTGTTAAATGCATTTCAAAATTACTTTTACACAGAGAATCAACATCTTATCATTAACAGTTAAAATTACAAATTTAAAAGAGCGTGCTTACCCAAGTTCAGAGGCTAGTTTCATTACCTTGAGCAGGATGTGCTGAACCTGGGTGATGCTTCCAGGCAAAGGTTGCCCTAGGGCTGAAGGCCATTGTGGGGGGGGGGGCATGCCGTAGCTGCTGCCCCTCCCCCCTCCTTTCTTTCCCAGGTGGAGGAAGGTAAAATAAAAAATGAGGGGTACAGGGTGAATCCCTCTTCTCCTCTGAGAGGGATAAACAGATACCCTCTTGACTTAAGGGAAGGGAGTGGGAGAAAGGAGTGACAAGGGTTGTAAGGAAGAGGTTCAAAACTCCTTAATGATCAATCACAAAATCTCCAGAATCTGCCAAAATATTTTTAGCTGTTCTAACTTTTCCCTGTAACCTCCATGAAGGAGAATTCAGGGGTGTAGAGAGAAGGGAGTAAGTAAGCCTCAAAGAACCAAAAAGCACCCGCAGTTTTCCCCAATTCTCTAGGTCCAAGAGAACTGACAGAATTGGGTATACACTTCCAGATAGGGCTTCCATCCTTGTCCTCTATGCTGCGAAAGTTGTACCTACGTTCATGGTTTCAAACTGACCAAGTGGACAGAGAGCCTGAGAGTGTCAGGCCAAGTGCAAGACAGCCTCATAATTGTCTGCCCAAAAAGCACCTCCAAGCCTTGGTGTTTGGAGAGCAACTCCAACTGCAGAGCAAGAAGGGAGAGGTGGGGAGAGGCTTACATACCTTCCAGTCTCGGCAGAAGAAGAACTAGGGGTTAGGCAGTTTCCCGTACGGGCCATGAAAATGATGAAGTTTAAGGGTTTAGGGCCACTGGGACCCAATATCACAACATGCAGATCTTGCCTGAAAGAATTCCACCTAAGCATTCTTTCAGCCAAAGACAAGATTTATTAGGACATAGTCATATTAGGCAGACTCTTAAGAAGTCTGAACATTAGTGAGCTAGTGGCTACATTATAAGAATCTAAGCAGTGGCTAGATTCTAAGCCTCATGTAATATATTTCTGACTACTTTGCTGACACTCTTACTGTCTCTGGACTGAGAGCTCTGGAACCTTCTATTTCAATTGCTGCTGCCACTTTGAAGGTCTACTGCTGGTCCTGTTGCCACAAGTACTTCAGAACAGACTTTACCCAAGTTTCTTGCTGACCTTGTAAGATGTCTTTGTCAGGAAAAATATCTCACCCCTCATGACCTTTTGTTGGCTCTGACACATCAGAATTCTATTTGAGGCAGTATTATAAAGTAGTTTTGAGGGGAATGTTCAAAGTTCAGCTGAGCTACTACCTCTACTACCCCATCATATTCTTGATAACCTGGTCACTTCTATTTGCACTTAAGTGTCATCCAAACAACAGGTAAATTGAAATAGTTTATTGTTGGGAGGGGGAGGGATTAACAAGTCAAATACTTCTCTTTGTTTGCACCAAAAAAAAATTAATAATTTTTTTTCTCCCTTTCCAACTAACTGGTTGAATTCTCATAATAGAGATTCTGTCTCCTTACACATATTATGAAATTTCACCCTTTTGATCTTGTTCTTTCTTATTCATTAGAAAATAATTCTGATCCTTTTAAAATTTTGTCATACTTTGTCTTTGAATTTTCAGATGAATTTTTTCCTTATATGTAATGATCAATTATTTTTATACTGTATGTCCTAAGAATGCCAGAAATATGATATTATATCATGAACAGGAACTGCATATACACAAAAGTTAGGAAGATAGTTCATGACCTGTGTGTGTAGACATACATATAATAAAGATTTTTTTTCCCAAAATTTCTAGTCTTGGACAGAGGCAAGATGGTGGAGTAAAAGTAGTGACTTGCTTGAACTCTCCCCCAAACCTCTCCAAATACCTATAAAAATTAACTCCAAACAAATTCTAGAGCAGCAGCACCCACAAAAAGATAGAGTGAAACAAATTTCTAGCCCAATCTGGATGGTGGATAGGAAAGGTCTATTATGCTATGCTGGGAGAGGATTGCAATTCAGTATGGGCCATGCAGGCAAAGACTAAACTGGCCTCCAGAGACTGAATCACAGGCAGCTGTGGCAGTTTCCAGACTTCTCAACCCACAACAGCAAAGACAACTTAGAAGACCAGTGAGAAAAGTCTGTCTGACCTGGGTGAGGGGAACATAGTCCAGTCCTGGCCCTAGCCCAGCACCAAGGTGGCAGCCACAGAGGCAGCAGCTGCTTCTGGAGCTCTCAGCCCACAGAAGGCGAGGGGATTGAGCAACTGATCAGAGATAAATTGTAGGAATCTCTTTGCTTGTGCTGAGAACAGGATTCTCTTGCTTTGCCTGTGCTGGGATCCAGGTGGTAGTCCTGTGGTGAGAAAGTGAGCTGGTAAGGTGGAGTTTGTGTCACAGTGGAGAGGGAATACTCCTCACAGCTCCAAGGCAGAAAAGAGTGCTTGTGATCACTCATAGTCCAGAGCACAGGCCAGGAGAGGAGTAAACACCTTTCCTCTGAAGATATCAACTTGGAAGAACTGAAAATTTACAGGTTGCTAGAAGTACCTCTGAAAACAGCTGCACAAAACCCCTGAAGCTTGGGACAGTACACTTTCCACACTGGAAGCATAGTTCAACTTTAAGAAAGAGTTAAAAAGTCAAATAATTGGCTAGAAACATGAGCAAACAGTGGAAAAAAACTCAGACTATAGAAATTTACTTTGTTGACAGAAAAGGTCAACACATACAACCAGAAGAAGACAATAAAGTCAAAGCTCCTACATTCAAAGCTTCTAAGAAAAATATAAATTGGTCCCACGCAATGGAAGACCTCAAAAAGGATTTTGAAAAACAAGTAAGAGAAGTAGAGTTAATTTGGGAAAAGAAATAAGAGTGATGCAAGAAAATCATGAAAAACAAATCAAAAGTTTGCTGAAGGAGACAAAAAAATACTGAAGAAAATAAAACTTTAAAAAATAGACTAGGGGCAGCTAGGTGGCACAGTGGATAGAGCACTGGCTCTGGAGTCAGGAGGACCTGAGTTCAAATCTGGCCTCAGATAGTTGACACTTCCTAGCTTTGTGACCTTGGGCAAGTCAGTTAACCCTGATTGCCTCAAAAAAAAATAGGCTAACCCAAATGGCAAAAGAGGTCCAAAAAGCCAATGAGGAGAAGAATGCCTGAAAAAGCAGAATTGGTCAAATGGAAAAAAAAGAAAAGGTCCAAAAACTCACTGAAGACAATACTTCATTAAAAATTAGAACAGAGTAAATGGAAGCTAGTGATTTTATGAGAAATCAAGAAATTATAAAACAAAACCAAAAGAATGAGAAAAAAAAAGAAGACAATGTGAAATATCTCATTGGAAAAACAACTGACCTGGAAAATGGATCCAGGAGAGATAATTTAAAAATTATTGCACTACCTGAAAGCCAATCCAAAAAAGAACCTAGACATCATCTTATGAGAAATTATCAAAAAAACTACCCTTATATTCTAGAACCTGAGGGTAAAATAGAAATTGAAAAAATCCACCAATCATCTCCCGAAAGAGATTCCAAAAGGAAAACTCCTAGAAATATTATAGCCAAATTCCAGAGTTCCCAGGTTGAGAAGAAAATACTGCAAATAGCCAGAAAGAAATAATTCAAGTATTGTGGAAACAGACTCAGTTTAACACAAGATTTAGCAGTTTCTATATTAAGGGATCAGAGGGCTTAGAATATAATATTCCAGAGGGCAAAGGAGATAAGATTAAAACCAAGATTCACCTATCCAGCAAAACTGAGTATAATCCTTTGGGGGGGGGGGATGGACATTCAATGAAATAGAAGACTTTTAACCATTTTTGATGAAAAGACCAGAGCTGAAAAGAAAATTTGACTTTCAAATATGAGACTCAAGAGAAGCATGCAAAGGTAAACAGTAAAGAGAAATCATAAGGGACTTATTAAAGTTGAACTGCTTATATTCCTACATGGAAAGATAATATTTGCAACTCATGAGACCTTTCTCAGTATTAGGGTAGTTGGAGTGTGTGTGTGTGTGTGTGACATATACATACATATATACACACATTATTTATACATACAGACATACACACACATAGATACATACACACATACATACATATGCATACATATAGACAGAGGACACAGTGTGAGTTGAATATGAAGGGATAATATAAAAAAACAAAATTAAGTGCTGAGAGAAGATTGTACTGGGAGGAAGAGAAAGGGAGAGGTAGAATGGGGTCAATTATCTCACATAAAAGAGGCAAGAAAAGGCTTTTACAGTGGAGGGAATGGGGGGGAGGTGAGAGAGAATGATTGAATCTTACTCTCATCAGATTTGGCTTAAGCAGGGAATAACATACACACTCAACTGGGTATGGAAATATATCTTATCCTACAGGAAAACAGAGGGGAATGAGATAAGAGAGGGGGTATGATAGAAGGGAGGGCATATTGGAGGCAGATTGTAATCTGAATCAAAAGTGAATATTGACAACTAAAAATAATTAATTCATAAAACAATTCTAATCTTTTCTTATGCAATAGCTGAATTTTAAAAGCTTATAAAGTCAGTTTTAATAGTATACATTTATAGATATAATAAATTTTAAGCAGGAGAATTTATGTGCCTGTCAAACTTTTGTTTTTGTATATGTATAAGTATATGTATATAAATTTGAAAGTATTTCTGATAAGGATAAGATTTATATTAGGTGAGAAAAGAAAAAAATAAAGCCTCATTTTATCTTAAAATAGTGGCTGAACTTACGCATTATTCACATAATTGCTCACTTCAAATTCAATGATCAAAAACTCCTTTAAAATGAAATCTGAAAAAATTAAGTCTTTTTCAAAATATGCATATTTTTTTTCAATAATTCATAAGAGTCAGTCAATAGAGCACTAAGCCTAAAGCAAGGATTCTCTGATTTCAAATTTGGCCTCAGACATTTACTAGCTATGTGACCTTGGGCAAATCACTAAATCTTTGTCTCCTCAGTTTCCTTAAGTATAAAATGAGGATAATAATAGCAACGATCTCCCAGGATTATTGTGAGGAATAAATGAGATAATATTTATAAGCATTTAACACTGTGCATATCACAAAATTTGAACTTAATATCTACCTGTTTTCTTCCTTCCTGATCTATAAAATCTAGACAATTAGCATAGATGACATCAAAGATTGCTTCCAGAATCTTAGATACTATATATGTCCTCAGTTATTAGTTCCCAGAACTGGATACAAGCTGTTGTATGAAGTTACAAAGCTTTGGAATTGTTCTGAAAAGCAACCCATGGACTTCAGTATGGAGATATATGAGAAATGTAACTAATTTGTAGTCTCACCTTTTATGTTTAAAGCTTGTACCCATTTTGACTTCATCTTAGCATGCCGTGTAAGAAGTTGTTCTATGTCTAATTTCTGCCATACTATTTTCCAGTTTTCCAAACAACTTTTGTTAAAGAATGAGTTGTTTTCCTGGTAGTTGGAGTCTTTGGGTTTATCAAATAGTACATTACTATAATTGAGTACTGTGCCTTGTGTACCTAACCTATTCCACTGATCCACCACTCCTTTTCTTAGCCAATGTCAAGTAGTTTTGATGCCTGGTGTTTTATAATACAGTTTTAGATCTGTTATGGCTAGGCCACCTTCTCTTGCATTTCTTTGCATTATTTTCCTTGATATTCTGGACTTTTGTTTTTCCAGATGAATTTTATTATCACTTCTTTCTAGCTCTCCAAAATACTGTTTTGGTTGTTTGATTGGTATAGCACTAAGTAAATTTGAGGGAATGCCCATCAATTGGGGAATGGCTGAACAACTTGTGGTATATGAATGTAATGGAATACTATTGTGCTAGACTTGAATGGTTTGATGCTGAGTGAAGGGAACAGAACCAGGAGAATGTTGTACACAGTAACAGCTATGTTGTGCAATTACTAATGTTGATAAACTCAGCCCTTCTCAGCAATGCAAGGATCTAAGACATCTCCAATGGTCTCAAGATGGAAAATGCTATCCCATCCAAAGAAAGAACTATGGAGTTTGAATGCAGATAGAAGCATACTATTTGCTTTTTCTTTCTTCTGTTTTGTTTTGTTTCCTCCTTCTGATGGTTCCTCCATTGGTCCTAATTCTTCCTTACAACTTCACTAATATGAAATTATGTTTAATAGGAATATATATGTATAGCCTATATCAGATTGCAAGATTTCTTGGGGAGGAAGGTGGGGAGGGAGAGGGAGAAAAATTTAAAACTCAAAAGCTTATGGAAATGATTGTTGATAAATCAAAATAAATTAACAAAATCTAAAAAAAGAATCATCAGCAAAAAAAAGCTTTTTCTATATCTATTGAGATAATCATATTATATCTATTGATTTTATTGTAGCTATGGTTGATTATACTGATAGCTCTCCTAATATAGAACCAACCCTGTATTTCTGGTATAAATCCTGCTTGGTCATACTGTATTATTTTCATGATAAGTTGCTATAATCTCTTTTCTAATATTTTATTTAAATTTTTTACATTAATATTCATTATGGAATTTGATCTATATTTTTTCTCTGTTTTGCCTCTTCCAGGTTAAGGCATCAGCACCATATTTGTATCATAGAAAGAATTTGGTAGGACTCCTTTGCCTAATTTTTTTTTCAAATAATTTATATAGTAATGGATCTAATTGTTCTTTAAATGTATGATAGAATTCAATTGAGAATCCAACTGGCCCTGGAAATTTTTTCTTAGGGAGTTCATTGATGGCTTGTTAAATTTTTTTTTATCTGAAATGGTATTATTTAAGTGTTTTATTTCCTCTTCTGTTAAGCAGGGCAATTTACATTTTTTGTAAGTATTCATCCATTTCATTAAGATTGTCATATTTGTTGGCATACAGTTGGGCAAAATAGCTCCTAGTTATTGTTCTACTTTCCTCTTCATTGTTAGTGAATTCGCCTTTTTCATTTTTGATACTGGTAATTTGGTTTTCTTCTTTTTTAATTCAAATTTACCAAAGGCTTTTCAATTTTATTTGTTTTTCATAAAACTAGCTCTTAATTTAATTTGTTCCATAATTTTCACAATTTCAATTTTATAAATCTCTCCTTTGATTTTCAGATTTTCCAATTTGGTATTAAATTGGGGGTGTTTAATTTGTTCTTTTTCTAGCTCTTCTTTTTTGTTGTTGTTGTTGTTGTATGCCCAATTCGTTAATCTCCTATTTCTTTATTTCATTCATGAAAGCATTTTAAGATATAAAATTTCCCCTAAGTAATGCTTTGGTTGCCAAACATGAGTTCTGGTATGTTCTCTCATTATTGCCATTTTCTTGGAGGAAGTTAATGATTGTTTCTATGATTTGTTGTTTGACCCACTCATTCTTTAGGATTGGATTATTTAGTTTCTGATTAATCTTTATCTTTCCATGGCCCATTTTTACATATAATTTTGTTGTATTATGATCAGGAAAGGATACATTTAATATTTCTGACTTTTTGCATTGGATTGTGAGGTATTTTATGTCCTAATACATGATCAATTTTTGTTTAGATTCTATGTACTGCTGATAAAAAAGTGTATTCCTTTCTGTCTCCATTCCATTTTCTTTTCTAAAATTCTATTCACCTCCTTAAATTCTTTCTTCTTTATTTTGTGGTTAGGTTTATCTAGTTCAGAAATGGGAAGGTTGAGGTCCCCCACTGGTATTGTTTTGTTGTCTATGCTTTGTGTATCTCCTTTAACTTCTCTAAGAATTTGGATATTGTATCACTTGGTGCACATAATTTTAGTACTGATATTACTTCATTGTCTATATTACCTTTTAGCAGGATGTAGTTTCCTTCCTTATCTCTTTTAATTAGATCTATTTTTTTTCTTTTAGTTTGTCTGAGATCAGGATTGCTACCTTGTTGTTTTTTTTCTTAAGTTGAAGTATAATATATTTTGACCCACCCTTTTATCTTTACTCTTTATGTATCTCCCTGGTTCTAATGTGTTTCTTGTAAACAACATATAGTAGAATTATGATTTTTAATCCATTCTGCTATCTGCTTCCACTATATGAGATAGTTCATCCCATTCAGGTTTACTGGTATGATTTCTAACTATGTCTTTCCCTCCATCCCATCCCCCCATTTATGCTTTTCTCTCTTCTTTTTTATCCCTTTCCCCTCTGTTATTTCTACCTCCTCCTTTATTTTCCCTTTTCCCCTCCTACTTCCTATAGGGTCAGAAAGATTTCTTCACCCACCTGAGTATGTATATTATTTCCTCTTTGAGCCAAATCCTATGAGAGTAAGGTTCAAATAATATTTGCCTCTCTCTACTTCTTTCTCTCTACTGTAATAGGTTTTTGAACCTTTTTCATGAGATGCAATTTACCCTTTTCTGTCTCCTTTCCTCTTCCTCCAATGTAATCCTTTTTTTAACCTCTTAATTAATATTTTTGATCATAACATCAAAGTTAACTTATACTCACATTCTGTTTCTAAGTATGCCCCTTCTAAATGTCATAATAACAACATAGTTCTCAAGAGTTAGAAGTATCATCTTTCATGTAGGGATGTAAACAGCTTACCCTTTTTGAATAACAAATTTTTACTTTTTCATTCCTGTTTACCTTTTTATACCTTTCTGGAGTCTGGTATTTGGAGATCAAATGTTCTGTTGAGCCAAACCCTATGAGAGTAAGGTTCAAACAATATTTGCCTCTCTTTACTTCTCTCTACTGTAATAGGTCTTTGAGCCTTTTTCATGTGATGCAATTTACCCTTTTCTGTCTCCTTTCCTCTTCCCCCAGCATAATCCTTTTTTTAACCTCTTAATTAATATTTTTAATCATAACATCAAAGTTAACTTATATTCACATCCTGTTTCTTCTTTCTCCAAATAGAACCCCAAACTAATACTGCTTATTCTAAGTTTGATGCTTTATTTAATAATAGCTATACTTCTAAAAAGGAAAAAGAGATTTATTAGAAAACATACTAAACTGGCTAATAATGAACTTTCACCTCAAAAATTTCACATATAGAAAATCATACTAACAGTTTTATTGGGTTTTTTATGAATATTGAAGATAAGCTATATTTTTACTTACATACATATGGCTTGATATAGTAATAGAAGCAATGATATGACTGTTAATAGTTTTCCATTTGAGTTTTCAGCTTTATTTATATTGACAATGTTAACTCCTTCTGAATTTGTGTCTTTATATTCCCTGTCACCGTCATAATTCTTTATGGTCAGTGTTCTTTTATTTTCCTTGCTCATGATGTTTGCTTATTTCCTGTCTTTTAAAATTAAGCTCTTCTTGATAATTTCTTGAAAGATGATGTCTAGGCTCTTTTTTTGTTCATGGCTTTCAGATAGTCCAATAATTTTTAAATTCTCTCTTCTGGATCTATTTTCCATGTCAGTTGTTTTTCCAGTGAGATATTTCATATTGTTTTCTATTTTTTCATTCTTTTGAATTTGTTTTAGAGCATCTTGATTTCTCATAAAGTCACTAGCTTCCAATTGCTCCATTCTAATTTTTAAGGAAGTATTTTCATCAGTAAGCCTTTGGACTTCCTTTTCCATTTGGCCAATTTTGTTATTTAAGGCATTCTTCTCCTCATTGGCTTTTTGGACCTCTTTTGCCATTTGGGTTAGGCTATTTTTTAAGGTGTTATTTTCTTCACTATTTTTTTGGGTCTCCTTTAGCAAGCTGTTGACTTGTTTTTCATGATTTTCTTGCATCTCTCTCAGTTTTTCTTCCACTTCTCTTACTTGCTTCTCAAAATTCTTTTTGAGCTCTTCCATGGCCTGGGACAAATTCATACTTTCCTTGGAGGCTTTGGATGCAGGAGCTTTGACTTTGTTGTCTTCTTCTGGTTGTATGTTTTGATTTTCTTTGTCACCAAAGTAAGATTCTAAGGTCTGACTCTTTTGTGCTGCTTGCTCATGATCCCAGCCAATTACTTGAGTTATAAACTCTTTGCTAAGGTAGAGGTCTGCTTCCAATGTGGAGAATGTACTGTCCCATGCTTTGGGGGTTTGTGCAGCTGTTTTCAGAGATACTTCTAGGGACCTGTAAATTTTCAGTTCTTCCAAGGTGGTATGATAGTGGGTGAGGTGTTTACTCCTTTCCTGGCTTGTGCTCTGGTCTATGAGTGACCACAAGCACTGTTTTCTGTCTTGGAACTATGAGGAGGATTCTCTCTCCTCAGCCACTACAAGCTTAACCACATCAGTACTCCTCCTGGTCCCAGGATTGCCACTTAGAACTGTGACACAGATCCAAGCCCGGGCCAAGCAAGAGAATCCTGCAACAGCAAAGAGATCCTTGCAATCCCCCCCGATCAACCACTCAATTCCCCCTCAGTCTGTGGGCTAGAATTTCAGGAGGCAGCCACCGCCCTGTGGCCATGCTCAATGACTGGGGCTGGGACCCTGTGCTTCTCTCTCACCATAGACACAGATTTTTCCTACTGACTTTCTAAGTTGTCTTTGGCATTCTTGGGTTGAGAGGTCTGAAAACCACCACAGCTGCCCGTGATTCAGTCCTCTGAGACATGCTCCAGGTTCAATAAGGCCTGTGTGCCCATGCCAAATTGTGCTTCTCTCCCTACCCATGAAATATACCTTTCTGATCAGCCATCCAGGTTGTCTTGGGCTGGAAATTTGTTTCACTCTGTCTTTGTGTGGGTTCTGCTGCTTTAGAATTTGTTCAGAGACATTTTTTGCAGGTATTTGGAGGGGTTTGGGAAAGAGCTCAAAGCAAGTCACTGCTTTTGCTCTGCCATCTTGGATCCTCCCCCGGAAGGCAAAGTAGAAATGGAAAGAATCCACCAATCACCTCCTGAAAGAGATCCCCAAAGGAAAACTCCTAGGAATATTGTAGCCAAATTCCAGAGTTCCCAGGTCAAGGAGAAAATATTGTAAACAGCTAGAAAGAAACAATTCAAGTATTGTGGAAACGTAATCCAGATAACACAAGATTTAGCAGGTTCTACATTAAGGGACCACAGGGCTTTGAATATAATATTCTGGAGGGCAAAGGAGATAAGATTACAACAGGAATCACCTACCCAGCAAAACAGCATAATACTTCAGGGGAAAAAAATGGACATCCAGTGAAATAGAGGACTTTCAAGCATTCTTGATGAAAAGACCAGAGCTGAATAGAAAATTTGACTTTCAGATACAAGACTCAAGAGAAACATGAGGAGGTAAACAGGAAAGAGAACTCATAAGAGACTCATTAAGGTTGCACTGTTTACATTCTTCATGGAAAGATGACATTTGTAACTCATGAGCCCTTTGTCAGTATTAGAGTAGTTGGAGGGGAAAAATTATATATATGCATATAGATAGGTAGATAGATAGATAGATAGATAGATAGATAGATAGATAGGTAGGTAGATAGATAGAGAGATAGATGGAGTGCATAGAGTGAATTGAAGATGAAGGGGTGATATCTGGGGAATAAAATTAAGGGGTGAGAGAGGATTATATGGAGAGAAGGAGAAAGGGAGAGGTAGAATGGGGTAAATTATCTCACATAAAACAGATAAGAAAAGGCTTTCACAGTGGAGGGGAAATGGGAGAAGGTAAGAGGGAATGAGTGAATCTTATTCTCATTTGATTTGGCTTCAGGAGGGAATAATATACACACTCAATTGGGTATGGAAATCTGTCTTACCCTACAGGAAAATCGTGGGGGGCAAGAGAGCAGGATGATAGAGGGAACGGCAGATTAGGCAAGGAGGTAATCAGAAGCATACACTTCTAAGGAGGCACAGGGTCAAAAGAGAGAACTGAATAAGTGGGGGCGGGATAAGATGAAGGGAAATTTACTTTGTTTTTCACAACAAGACTACTGTGGAAGTGTTTTGCATGACTACACATGTATAACTTGTATCGAGTTGCTTGCCTTCTCAATGAGGGTAGGTGGGGAGGAGTAAGGGAAAAAATTTGGAACCCAAAATTAAAAAAAAATGTTAAAAAAAGTTTTAACATGCAACTGGGAAATAAGATATACAGGAAATGGAGAATAGAAATCTATCCTGCCCTACAGGAAAATTGAAGGGGAAGGGGATAAAATAAGGGGAGGTGGAGAGATAGAAGGGAGGGCAGATTAGGACAAGGTGTACTCAGAATGCATACCATCTTGGGGTGGGGCGAGGGACAAGATGAAGATAAAATTTGGAACTCAATATCTTGTGGAAATGAATGTTGAAAACTAAAAATAAATAAATTAAAAAAATAAAAAAATAAAAAAAAACAAAAAACAAAATTAAACTTTTCTTCTGGAGCATAGGGGGAACTGTCCTAAGCTTCTTGTGCTGGGGGCCAGGGGCCTGATCACTGACTTTGTGTCCTGGGGCCTCAGGTGCTGGTTGCTTACTCACTCTTCTTGTGTGTCCTGGCCTAGTTGTCCCTGTTTTTGCCTGATTTCTGGCTCTTGAAACTCGCCTTCTGCACTGGGGCTGGATCCTCCACAGCTGCCTGCTGTACCACGGGCCTTCTGAGTGAGAACCATGGGGTCTTTGTTGATGATTATTGTTTTATCTAAGAGCTCCTACTGCCTTGCTGAACACTGTCTTCAATGGGTTGTGCTCCTTTTTCATCCAAGAGAGACAGGCCTTTCCTGAAACCCTTCTAAGTTATTTTAAGGTGGAAAAAAATTTCACTCCATTTTTTATAGGTTCTGTTGCTCCAGAATCCTTTCAGAGCCTTGATTTAGCATTGCTTTTAAGGGAAATTAGGGAGAGTTCAGGTATCTTCCTTGCTTCTCTCCTCCATCTTCAATATACATTTTTCAAAGAGAGATATAAAATGTGTATGCAAAATCAGGCAATGGCAAAAGATTTTTAAAAGCATTTTAAGAAACTTAAAGATCAAAACAACAAAATAAGAATTAATTTGGTAAAAGAGTCTCAGTGAAAGGATAGGACCACTTTTCATGATAGATATGATAAAGAGATCAGAGTGACATAATCAAAGGAAACCTACTCCACATTTGATTGTATTTTCTTCCAAAGACCATGAAAAAAATGGAAGAGGAGTTCATTGAGATAGGGATTTGATTTGCAATTTCCACACAGGGGAATTAATGACTCCTGAAATCAACTAATGATATTGTTGTCTAACCCACATCTCTTTATTATTTTATTTTTTACAAAAGAATAGTTTGATTTATTTTTTTCTCAATTACATGTGTGATATGTGTTGTGAAACATTTTGTTAATACTTGGGGAAATGCTATTTGTGACATTGTCATGGTTTATTTTTTAATTAGAAAACCTGTATTTAAAACAATGATTATAGTTACTCTTAAATGGCTTGTTCTTATTGAAATCCTACTAACTCACTAGTGACTCACTAACATTCTAATTAATGATTTGTTTTTGATTTTTTCCAGTAATTCATTTTAAGTTCACTAGCCATTAGTACTGAGATTCATATACTTTGTATACTTTTCATATACTTCATATACTTTTTTTTTGAAAATTGGAATATGCATCTTTCAACATTTCTATTGTATTTCCTTCTGTCCTCTATTATCTTTCAGATATCATTGGACATTATCAGATCATTAAGCCATAATATCTACCAATTCTCTTGGCTCCAAAAAAGTAGCTTCTATAGACCAGGGGACTTGAATTTATCAAAGACAACTGACTTCCCTCTATTAATTTCTTACTGATCCTTCAAATTCAATTCTTTGTTTACTATTCCTATTATTGTATTTTCATTGTGAATATCATTACCCTTGATACCATGCACTATTTAGTTAGAGGAAGTGGGAGAATTCAGATTGTAAAAAAAAAATCTGCTTCTCTGAAGGATATATTACTGATATGACCAGTTCTGTTTGGGTTCAGAGGTCAGAACTCTTTGCTCAATTTGCAGTGAGACAAGTTTAGATTGTGGGGTAGTGAACAAGCCAAACACTTTTTTTTTCTTAGCAATTAGAGTGCTGCAAAAGTGAATAGGAAATAGTTGATTTCCATGCTTTTATTTAGTTTGCATTATCACTGGCCAATGTAGAGTATGCATAATATCTAGATTGGATTAGATGGCCTCTGAGAATCCAACTAATCTAACTGATCAGGGGTGTGTCTAAAAGTAAACAACAACAATAACAACAACAACAACTGGGCAGGAAAATAAACCTAGATTTGGGAAAAGCCAATTTCATGCAGGGGGAAATGTCATGGGAACACTTAAAGTGATAGATAAAGTGATAGGAAATGTGTGGTTAAAAAATGACATGCTAATAGCTCCTTCTGACTTAACATCTTAACTGCTCAGTATGATGTCATGAAATCTGCATCTCAAGATGGTGACATCTCTCAAACAAGTAGAGATATTCCATAATATTGAGTGTTATTCATATATATATATATATATATATATCATCAATGGGTTCATTTAATCCTAAGTATTCTATCTCTGGTGCTCTTTTATGATATTTCTTTTAAATTTATTGTTTCTCTTACAAATACAGTCCAATACAATTAATATTTATTAAATGTTTACTATGTGTCATGCACTGTGCTAAGCACTGGAGATGAAAGAAAGAAAGAAAGAAAGAAAGAAAGAAAGAAAGAAAGAAAGAA
>NW_020949351.1:13832086-13948134 GCF_900497805.2 Vombatus ursinus
AAGGAAGGAAGGAAGGAAGAAAAGAAAGAAAGATCATATAATCTAAAGGAGGAGAAAACACACAAAAAGAGTTGTAACCAGGCAGGGCAGCAGATGTAAAGTGAGAGGAACCCAGTCTGATTTCTGACCTCTAGAAAGGAAGGAATTGGGTGAACTTTGGTACCCTGCTCTCATGCCCTCCCATCAAAGGGGAAAGGAAGCTGAGGAAAGTTGTTTCCAAGAAGGCTTGAGTCAACAGCATGGTGGTGAGTTTAAAGGTGATAATCTTATCCTGGGATTGTCTTGTTTGTGGAATTGAAAAAAAAAGGCAGTGGAAAGAATACTGGAGTTAGAGGACTGGGATTCAAACACTAGTTATCCTAGTAATTACCTACATGGGCCTAGTTTTCTTCAGTTGTAAAATGAGGAAATTTGACTGGATTACCTCTAAGGTCTAAATCAGTGATCTTAAATTATGGTGGCAGAGTCACATAAAGCATTAAGGGAGCTTTGCCTTGGAACGGGGAAAAATTCTTAGCCTCTTGACACAGGGTTCAAAACTTTTATATATTATAAAGAAGAATGCAGTGTCTTGGACAGTGGTCAACTGAAGATGCATCCAGAATTGTTCTATAATGAAAATGTGATGTATCATCACCATCGTCATCATTAATGAGGAAACTGAGGCAAACAGGCTTAAGCGACTTGCACAGGATCACACAGCTGGTCAGTGTCTGAGGCTGGATTTCAACTTCAGGCCTAGGGCTCTAACCACTGTACCACCTATTTGCCCCTCAACAATAACAACAGAAACAGTAGCAGCAACAACAATAATCATTATCATAAACAACAACAGCACAGAGAATTCTGAATAACTCTTCATGTTATCTCATTTGATCCTCACAATAATTCTGTGAGGTAGATGTTATTATTTTTTCCCACTTAACAGATGAGGAAACTAAGTCTGAAAAATACTGAATTTCTGAGTCTCATAAAATTAGTGTATGAGGAAGTATTCAAACTCTCTCTCAATTTCCTTGTAGCTGTTTCAGCTGAACCTAGTGTAAGAAACATCAGAAATGCTGACTGAGGTTTAGTGCTGCCATTTATTGGCTGAGTGACCTTGGATAAGTTACTTAACCACTTTGAGTTGTTATTTAGTTAACTATGAGATTTGGTTAATACTTTATGTTCCCCAAAGTCAGAATTTGTACTAACTTATCTCCTACCTTTCAGGTCTTATAATTTTATGGCACAGAACAACTTAATTTGAGAACAAGGAATGTCACATTTCAACCTGACATTTTAATCATGAACTTTGCCTTTTGTGTGCTTTTGCCTCTTCTAGTTGACTGAGTAAAAATATAATCAGAGTTTAGTCAGTAAATAAATTTACAAGGACTAAGTGAACATGTTAGGTGTAGTGTTCAAAATTGACTTACACCTTGACATTGGACATTAATCCCCTGAATTTGTGAGGAAATCTATACACAACTTTAAAAAAAATTATATTAATTGTATATATTACATTGTTATATATATGTTTGTATTTGTTTATTGTATTTGTATATATATTAATGTATATATTAATATACACCGTATTTTTATATACAATAATAAAAAATATTTTTTAACAGAATTAATCTGTGATGAACATGGGTCTATACATTTAAGTCAATCACATGGAAAGAAAATAAGACTTTTTTTGTAATAAAAATAATATGACACTTAAAATTGCCTAAACTGACACATTTTATTCTCTATGCATCCAGAAACACAGAAAGTTAGAAATCAATTAACCTAAATGCATCTTTTTTAGATAAGGAAATTTGGGACTGAGTGAAAGTGAAGTGACAGGATGGACAGAAATAAAGAGTTAAGTGGGTACTAGGATCCTAGTCATTTTTCTTTGTCTTTTTTTTTTTTAACAATCTGCCATCTTGACTTTTGTCAAGGGGAAGAACTTTATATGGGGCATTAAAACGTAGCCTGTAATGGTAAAGGGGAATTCATTTAAAAATGTTTTAGGAACAGGATATGAGCAGTTAGATTGAACATTCCTTTACTTTATGCATTTTTCCATTGAACTTGTACTAGGCATATTTAGAGCCTGTTCCCTATACCTTTTTGATAGATCATATTCTTGCTGTGTGACTAATCAATTTTAGTGTTCTCAAATTTTAGGTGATTTTAATTATTCAATCTGTAATTTTCTGTTGCACCCACAATAATTTCATTGAAACATAGTAGGACAGCAGTACAGAAATAATTATGGCTAATAAGCAATCTTTAAATTCTCTCCCTCTAGGGTTCTTATCACCATCAGGATATAATTGATCATTATTCCCCTTTTCAATATGTCCTGTTCTGTTGGCTTCCAAACTTTTCTGTCTCTTCATTTTAGGACATAGATATAACGAACATTTTGTTGAAATGTTGTTCTTTAATGCATTGTCATTCCATTGTGAAGATGATGTTGTGAAGACTAGTTTCCTGGCAACATCAGGGAATCAGAGATCACACGTGATGATTACAGCTCCTGTTTTAACAAGGACTCATAGAGTCAACATAGAGCAATCATCACAAAATTTTGGATGTTCAATTTCTCAGTTGTTCATTAAGGATTCAACATTGTTCCTAAATAATGAAAATTTTATAAAGATCAATAAAAAATGGTGAATTTTGCCAATCACAGCAAGATGGATGTGATGAATTTTTCTAAAAGTCAAATAGAAATCTTTTTTTTCCATATCCTTTTGAGACGTGTTATATATTTAAATATAAATTAGAAAAGGTCCACAAACCTGGAATACTCTCTTTCCTCACCTATTTGCCTCTTGAAGCTCATTTCATTTTTTCAAAATTTACCTCAGCTGAGATTTCCTGATCTTTTTTTTGTGTATCTCTTCTTTCTCTCTTGAAAATAAGAAAAAAAAAATAACAAACTGCAAATTTACATTTTTAGTGCATGTATAATTGTTAGATTGTTTCCACTTAGTACTGTGTAAGTTCCTTGGTTCAAGAACTATTTTCTTTTTGTCTTTGTCATTAATACCCCCAAAACACTGCCTAGCACATACATGTTGTTTAATAAATGCTTGCTTAATTAAATTAAATGGGATTGAATTGATAGAATATCTTTCTTATACTGTTCCAAGTTGACTAACTCAGCTTTTAATGGAAAGTGTACTCACGAGACTCTCAGCTATTAACTTCATATCTCTCTCAGCCATTTATACAGCTACCATTCTGGTTTAAACCTTCAGCACTTGTCATGAGCACCATTGCCATTTGCTATTAATTAGGATCTCTTCCTAAAGTATTTCTTTTCTCCAATTCCTCTTTCAAACAATTGTCTTATCCTTAAATTACAAGACTAGCCACATCACACTCCAGCTTCAGAAGCTACATGGATTCCTTATTGCCCACAGGATCAAGTACAATTTTGTTCCTGTGGCATATAATATGTTTACTATTTCATTTGTACCCTAGCTTTCCTAGTTGTGACATATTGCTTCCATTTACTTGCTGTTCTCCTTTTCATTTCTTGCCCTATACCTTTGCACAGACTGACTCCTAAGCCTAGAAGATGCTCCTTCCCCACATCTGACTCTTAGAATTCCTTCCATCTTTCAAAGCTCAGGTCAAATGTCATCTCTTACATGAGTAATTTCACCTCAGTAGTTAAGTGTGCCTCATTACTTTGTATTTCAGTTAAACTCATGTGTTTGCATGTGTAGATGTCAGTGGTTTTTCTCTGTACGTGTTTTTGTTGTTGTTGTTGTTGTTTTTATTTTACCTGTTGGAATGTGAGCTACTTCTGAACAGGGACTGTATTTGTTTTTTCTTTCTTTTTTTACATTTGTGATATCTATCTATCTTTTCTATCTACTTAATACTTATATGATATGGATTTATGTCACAATGCAAGCAAGAGAGAATTCTTAGATTGAACAAAAGAAGACTTCAGGGGGGGAAATGATAGTGGTATTTGAGTATTTGAAAGGCTATCATACAAAGGAAGGGTTAGACTTGTTCTGCTTGTACATAGAAATCAGAACCAGGAATAATGGGTAGAAGTAACAAAAGGACAACTTTTGGCTTGATGTTAGGAAAATAAATGAACACTTCATATCTATTGGAGCCATGTCAATAAACAAACAAATAAAGAAATATTTATTAAGTGGACACTGTGCCATATGAAGGTACAATAGGCTACTTATATAGGTCAGAGGTTTCAACCCCTCCTTGGAGGTCTTCAAACAAAGACTGAGCAACCAGTCTTCCAGCTGCCCAATGCATTATATTTTAGGAGATGAAGCATCTATACATAAAAAAGGCCAAAAATTCCAAGAGGTAAAAAAAAATGATTACAAAATAATGTAAATGGTCAGGGCTATTATAAGTTCATAAGTATTCACAACTGCTATAAAATAAAGAGATCTTTCATGGCTAGAAAGGCTTCATGGGAGTTATTTGAGCTGGGAATTTAAGCTGAATAGATTATAAACAGTCATAAAAATAAGAAGAAGGCATTCCAGACAGAGAAAGAAAGAGAAAAAAATTTGTAAATGTAAGAAAATGTAATAAACATTTTTGGAAAAAAACAAAATTTAAGTGGTGTGGCTTAGTAAGAAGGCTACTTAAGGGAATGAATAGTATTAGAAAAGCACTGTACATTGAAGCAATATATTCTGGAATGTTTTATATAGTAATGTTTAGATTATAAAAATAAGTTTTATAGAAACAGGCATATATGTTTTAAATACTATTTCATGAAAATGTATTTTGCAAAAGAATGAAAAGATGAAACTTTAGAACAGGCAGGAGAATACAGGAAAGGGTTGACTTAGCAGTCTATTGAAATGTCTTGGCATGAGAAATCAAGGATCTGAACTTGGGTGATAGCAAGAAGAGTAGTAGAGAAGAAAGAATCTGTTGCAGAAAACCTTAATTTTTTTTGTTATGGTTTAATGTACCCCTTGGCCCTCTGTTGTCTATTTACACCTACTCACAATGTTTTTAAATGTATACAATAAAATACGGGGAATTAAAAAGGAAACAAATTATACTGAAATATAATTTTATTTATTTAAATTGCATTATATCACATTGTATCATATAACTCATATTGTATTATATCATGTCATGTCATGTTATATTATATCACATTATATTTATAATGTTCACAGAAATAATGTTAAGAAACTCTGCTATAAAGACAGGATTAGTAACATTTGATACCTAAGAAGTCAAATAGGCAAGGGAGAAGAAGGAACCAAAGATTTGCTAAAGATTAGTACAGAAAATGCAAGCAAGAGCATTCAACTGAGGATGAATACACAAATAGGATGATACTTCAGTGAGATAAGAATCAGGAGCACCCAAGTCCAGAATGAAGTAGGTGTAGCAATAGACACTAAGAGGCATTAAAAGCATCATTTACCTATGTTGAAAGTGAGGAGAGGTACAAAGAAGTGACAGGATGGTTACTAAGATAGTTGACATGATGACACCAAATGAGCCTCAGAAGGACAAAAGATACAATTTCAATGGTTTCTGTTTTTTTTCCAAGTAGAAACATATTTGGCATGGGAAATAAATTACAGACTTTAACAAAAAATTGAAGCTGAAAATATCAGAAGGAAATGGGAGAACACCTAGCAGCTTTCAATAACTTCAGGTCATCGAGTTCTGAAGAACTACATTAAAGAAAAGTGAAATAATTAAGTGTGATGGTTAAAATGATATCAATGATTTTTTTAATCCCTCAACTGGATAATGGAAAATGTTTGGATTTAAAAAAAATAGTAATGTGTGATGCCTACAAAATGAAAACTGGCAAGATTGGTTTATTCTGACAAAAAACATTATTAAATTCATTTCATGAACAGTTAGGAAGAGAAACAGTGTTCAATAAATAATTTTATTTCTTAATTGGGAAGGAGAAGTTTATATGGCAGATGGGGCTGAAGGAGTTTGTCCTGAGAAGAACAAAAAGAAGAAAATATTGAAGTTGAGTTGAAATATCTAAACTTATGGCAAAAGTCAGAGACAGAATTTGATGAATTTAGGTGAACTTTAACAAGATGGTAGTAGGAGAAGTATTCAAAATTAAGAAGGACTCAATTAGAAGAAGAAAGGATATTAAAGAAAAAGACCCAAGAAGCCGAATTCAAGAAGAAAGAGAAGGCAATTGTTAAGTCAATGTAGTTTAAGCAGATGTTAAAAACATTGGCCAGACAGGATAAGAACTTAATGAAGATAAAATGAAAGGAGGTTGAGCATGACAGTCAAGTTGTTTAGGGAGTGATATACAGGGAATGAAAGAGAATAACTGATAAAGAGTAAATGTGTATGAAATAAAAAAATAAAAAGGAGTTGAAGAGAGAAGTGTAGAGAGGCAATAACTGGATAAAATTATGAATAAGCATGTAGAATTGGGAAAATTTTGTGATGACTTGTATCAAAAGTGCAATGTTTACATTTTTTGCAGTGGTTAATTTCATACTGCTTATACACAAGGTAGAGGCCAGTCTCCTTTCCAGAAAAGAAAGTGAATGGGCCTGAGTATTGGATCTCCATATTTAAAATTTTGAAGGACAATAAAGTATTCTTTATAAAGAATGTCACAGACTTAGAAGGGAATTCTGATTTCTTTCATGAAGCTAGAAGGTTTTTACATAGGAAAAGAAAGGAAGAAGAACAAATACTGAATAATGTAAGGGAAAATGAGGTTATTCTAAATAAAATATGTGGAGCTAAATGCTCAGAAGAGGAAGCAGTTGATTGTCTTCCACAAAATGTTGATGGAGATACACAGATTCTGTCATTCTATAAGTGTCCAAGGAATGGATGGAGGGATGATTTATTTTTTACTAAGCACTTACTATATTAAGTAAATTGCTAGGTAATGTGGATACTGTGTGGTCTTTGATAGATCAATAGTACTATTAGCTACATAGTATGAGAGTTAAATGTAAGAAGGGATGAGAGTGTGTGGACATAATTGTTTATAGCAATGATTCTTTTGTTGAACAAAGTACTGGACACTAAAGGTGTACCCAACAGTTGGGAAATGGCTTAACTAATTACAGTATATTGATAATCTGGAATGTTATTGTACCATAAGAAATGATGAAAAAGATGGAAGACTTGTTATGACATCATAAAAGTGAGCAGACTAGAACTTATATTTGCATTACAACATTATAAAGGAAAACAGCTGTGAAAGTATTAAGAACTCTTATCAATATAAAGATTAATTATAACTCCATAAAGCTTATTATGAAACATGTTTCCCACTTTTTTCTACCAAGAAGACTAAAGGTGTACAATGAGAAATATGTATTTGTACATTGTCAGTGAGTGCATTTTATTTGCTTGACTACATTTACTTTAAAAGAAATATTTGGGGGGGGGAAGAGATAATCATAGTGATTGCTACCCCTCCAAAAAAAGAAGAGAGTGGCAAGGGGATATTTGAAAAAAAAAGACAGAACATCAGAAGAGAAGAGAATTCAGAGGGAGACAAAAGCAAGCATAACAACTTTGGATGTAACTTGTTGAAGTTATTATATATTTTTAAATATTAGCTGTATGTACAACAGCCATGGTTTCACATGCTTTTTTTTCCTGTTCCTCTTTGTATACAGAAGTGATATTATTTGTTTATGTTAAAGGCAGAATAAGCAAAAATGCTAAAACAAAATCTTAAAAAGTAATAAAATTATTGATTTGGCTCAATTGGTTAATCACAAATAAATGTTTTATTTTCCTTAGTTTTGCTTTAAAGGAATAAGTATATAGTAAGTCCTTGTTTTATATAGATAATATGCTAAAATAGTGAGTTTATTTAAAATAAGGTAGATTATCCAACTTAAATCCTGTGAATAATGCTACATTTGGGATGCTGGTGATTATGGTTCATCCCATAACATGACAACTAACAACCAATGAAAAATAAAATAGCAGTGGGTTATGAGGGAAAGAGTATAAATCAATGTAAATAATACCTCTGCATTTCAAATAGCTTCTTGAGGAATGGCAAAATCAAGTTTATTTCACATATCAGATGTAGTTTACCTCATTATTTTAACAAGATGGCATAATGTTCTCATTAAAATTTAAATCTTTTGTGGTAGTCAATACAAACAGGCATATAGTATCTTATTCAGTAGACAAACAAAATATTAAAATTATTTATAAAATCTTGTTGAAAAGCAGATGTTTGGCCTGACTGATAACATTGGTAATGTATTTTTCTCCTAGTTCTCAACAACTGCTAAATGTTCATTAGTGCTCAGTGTAGTCACTGGATGGCTTATTAAGACTACCTTCATTATAGATTTTTCACATCAAATTTGCTATTTGTTGAGTTTACCAAAGACAGAAGTTATATTTTCTATGTTGTTCTTGATAATTTTCAAACCTTTCTATTCCTTCTTTAACTATCGATTTCCATAAATGCTATATTTGCATAAGTCCAATAAACAAAGCATATTATTTTGACATGTATATATGGCCTATGCTCTTCCTCAATTAGCAAATGATCATCCATCTAAACTCTCACTATGGTTATTGTTATTATTGATTACATCCTTAATCATAATATAATAATAAATAGACATTTAGAAAATGAAACATATTTGCATATAAAACATATTTATGGTCTATAGGAAGATTGATTTGAAATTCACTTCTAAATTTTTAACTAATCAAAAATAATTTAATTAAAAATTTAACTAATCAAATAATTTACTTAATAAAATTATTTATTAAATTATAATTAATTATGTAATAATAAAATATCAATATCGACAATAATATATGTATGTGCTTCTGTGTGCATACACATATATGTATGTGTATGTGTGTATACACATACAGAAAGAGATTCAAGGAAAATACTGAGGTTGGTTCTAAAATCTAGACCCTCTGATATACAGCTCTGGGGATGGTAGAGTATACCTTTCAGAATTGTACATTTTTTTCTGATTGAAAGGGGCAAAGATAAAGAGAAATGTGAGATTTCTTTATAAAAAATCTTAAGAGGGCATCCTGAAGAGACAACGCATTTACCCAGAACCAATGTTGCCTCAGTATCTTGTTTCCAAGTTGCTCATTTACATAGGACTAGGCAATATTTGGATTTGGATAGGTAACTGGGGAGCACCAAACCCAAGAACTATTGTGTGATTAGTGCTACAAGACAAATTAACTGGTTATAGTTTAGCCAGTATAGGTGAGTATTTGGTACTATGTTTTTTAATTATCACAAGTTAGAATGTGTTCTCTCATTCTAAAATGAGAGAATGAGCATTGATTTCAAAAGTTTGGTCTAAGAAAAAGTTTTTAGAAAGAGGTATAGTAAATGTATAAACTTCCTTGTCTTGCCTATGAGGTAAAAATTCTTCAAAATCTTTTTTTCTTTTTTTTTAATTTTTAGGCAATTGGGGTTAAGTGACCTGCCCAGGATCACACAGCTAGTGTCAAGTGTTTGGTCTGAGGCTTGATTTGAACTCAGGTCCTCCTAACTTCAGGGCTGATGCTCTATCCACTGCGCCACCTAGTTGCCCCAAATCCTTCAAAATCTTGACAAGAAAACAGAAATAGAGAAGCTTCTGCAACTCCCAGGCTATTTAGATTCTTCTCTGTCTGCAAGAGATCAATACTATTCCATTATCAAAGAGACACAGATCAGAAAGGTAAGATAGTTAACCAGCCACTGACCAGCTCAGCTTAGCAGTCTGTCCCACACAGTTTCAGTGTGGGGATCTGTGAGGATAGTCCGTGAGAAAGAGAAAGGATATCAGGTTCTAGAGTTTTGAGGTTATGGGTTTCCCTGGCCATGTGTAATAATGAGAACTACATACTATGCTACTGTGAGAACTACATACTACATACCAGGAAATAAGTAGTTCCTTCATAGATTTCTGAAACCTAGAATTACTGTTTAATTATGATTATCATTTCAACACTCTTAAAAAAAACAAAATAAGAAAAGCAAACATTGATTTGTGTAACAATCAAGGCATTTCTCTAAAGGTTATAGAACAATTTAGTTCAGTTTCTTGACTTTTCCAATGATTTAACTTAAAAGATAGAATTTGGACAATCTTGAACAATGGATGATGAAGAAAGGATCAATCAACCTGGGTCTTTAAAACATTGGTTATCTTAAGCAAGAATGTGGCAGAGAACATGCAATTAAATTATAAGTAATTAAATTTATAATTTAGTTCTATAATAAATATCTTTAGTCCAGAAAATATATGCCATTGGTTAAAGAAAAATCATATACGTTAGGGACCAGGTGTGGATCAAGAATAAAAAAGAGCTTTTATTCATACCCAAGTATATGTCTTAACATAAGCAGTGTTTAGGATTTGTTGTTGAGCTGTTTTCAGTCATGTCAGATTCTTTGTGACCCCATTTGGGGTTTTCTAGGCAAAGATACTGGAGTGGTTTGCAATTTCTGTTTCCAGCTCATTTTACAGGTATAGAAACTGAGGCAAATAGGGTTAAGTGACTTGCTCAGGGTCTCACAGCTAGTAAATGTCTGAGGCCAGATTTGAACTCAGGAAGATGAGTCTCCCTGATTTTAGACCTGATACTCTATCTTCTGTCTCACCTAGCCACCCCAGGGTAGGTTTACACAGGGTTATTTAATCTTCTATGGACTCTGATCTTTGAATCACATTTTAAATACTTACAAAAAAACACACAGGATTACAAAGCTAGTAATTGTCTGAGGATTGCATCTGAAATCAAGTCTTCCTGACTCAAGGTCTGGTGCTCTATCCACCGTGCTTACCTAGCAATCCATTATATAGGTAAAATTCTTTAATGATTTCATTATTATGGTTAGTCCCTCCACTGAAACAGATAAGACATCTTTGTGATTTAGTACATAGGCTTTGTTAATCCCTTGTACTTAAAAAGTGCTCACATTAGTAATGTGTTTCTCTGTATTTTAAATAGGTAGGTCCTGAGGTAGCAAGCATGCAAACCACCACAGGGCACATTATCAAGGGTTGCAGGGTTGGTAGTATATATCAGAGATTTTTATCTGCTGTCATAGTCTTTAAAAACACAGGGTAATTTCCATGACATTACAAGGCTCTGGAGTAGGAACCTAGTGGTATTGCCAATCATCTTGCAAAACACAAAGGGTGATTTATTTCCTGTCCAAAAATTCTATGATGCCATATGATACTATTGTTTAAAGAGGGAGCTAGTTTTCTAAACATACTTTGAATTAAAACCTGCATTTTCCAAAATGTAAAAGTTGGTACGTATAGGAGATCAATCAATGAGATGAGTGGAGGATCCCAAAAGGACCACTGTCAAGGGAACTAGTTTTTAAATGAATTATTCAAAATCATTGAGTTTGTAAGTGATCAATCTATGCCTAGGATCTATCCTATGATCACTTTACTATGCTACTCCATAGGAGAGTTTCTGTGAAATTTCCAGGTTAGGAGATTATTTCTTTATCAAAAATCTGTAAGACAATATCAACAATAATTGTTCCCTTTAAATCAATGTTACTATGATTTAAATTTTGTGCTGTTTAAGAGCAGGAACTTTTTTTTTGTTTTGAAAGTTTCAATTTTTTTTTTTTACCACTTCTGTATGCCTGGCTATTAGCACAGTGACTGGCACATAGGTACCTAATAAATATTTATGTACTGAAGTAATTAAGAGAATCATGAAATATTAATATATAGAGACTATTTCTTACCTTGTGTTTAGTTGTCATATGGAGATAAAAAATGTGAGATTTCTCTTTTGTTGGTGAGTGACAGTTAATTTTTCTGTGCCTGTGACCTCTTCTATCCACAAATTTTACCTTCTTTCTTGACCTTTTATAAATTTGCAAGTGGATACAAGAGTTTATTAATTATATCTGTATGTCTTATAGTCTTTGAGTTCAAAATATTTGAAAAAGCTCTGATCAAGAATTGTGTAATTATGCAAGTGCATTTAAGTGGACAGACTTTAAATACTCAGAAATGAAGATTAATACAAGATATTCTAATAGAAAATGACCAAGGACCGATTTTGTGACATTCAGCTATAGAAAATGGTTGATCACTTGCTGAGGTAAGATTGCACTACAATTATAAGTTACTGTGTTCTCTAAAGAAAGATTGATGCATAAATGGATGTGGCAGGTTTCTACATAAAAATAGCCAACTTATGGGAGTGGTGTTTGAAGTGAAGGTGGTCACCTCATGAGGCAATGCTTCCTGGATGTAAAGAGAAATATTGGTTTGAGGGTAGGGGTAAGGGTGTAAGTGACATTCAGAGGTATCTCTTGTTTCACACTGCCAGACACATATAGTGCTATATGATAGGATGAAGATGGCACAGTGCCTATCATTATCAGAATTATTCATCACTTCTTATAGAGATAAGAATGTGTGAGCATGTGGGGGGCAGGATATGAGAAGTGGGAGTGGAAACAAGTGGATACTCCTGTTGTTGAGTCAGTTCAGTCTTGTCTGACTCATTATGACCCCATTTGAGGTTTTCTTGTCAAGGACATGAGGAACTGAGGCAAACAGGGTTCTGTGACTTGCACAGTGTCATAAAGCCAGCACATGTCTGAGGACAGATTTGACCTAATGAAGATGAATCTTCCTGGTTCATGTCCTGGCACTTTATCCACTGTGTCACCTAGTTGCCACCATATGTATGCAGAATAACACAAGAAAAAGTGGGACATGAGAAACAAGAATAACTTTTTCCAGTATTGGGTATACAAACACACACACCCACATACACCCACACACACCCACACACCCACACCCACACACACACCCATATATATATATATACACACATATACATACATATATCCATGTTTAATAGTATGCATTATGTATGTATATATATTATACATATAGATAGATATCTATAAACATACATATACACCCATATATGTGTGTGTGTGTGTGTGTGTGTATGACTGCACTATGCTTATTTCCAATTGTCATTTGTTTCCCTGAAGGTGGATAGCATCTCCCTTCATAAGTTCAAGTCTTCTCATGTTTTTCTAAATCATCCAGCTCATCATTTCCTACACCACAGCAATATCCCAACTCAATCATATCCTATCTGAGAGACTGTCCATGAAAGATTTTTTCCCCAATTTTCTGCATTACTTTTATTCTTGCCTGCATAGATTTTGTTTATATAAGAAAATTTTAATTTAAAATAATAAAAATATCCATTTTATACTTCAACAATGCTCTCATCTTACAATATAGTTTACAGTCTGATACTGCTGAATCTGCTTTTTCAAAAAAGTTATTCCAAATATTTTAATGAGAGTTCTGTGCAAGGCATTTAGAACACCAGTTTGTGAGGATAAACTCCCTTGGAGAGAGAGAAAATACAGAATGCAGGTAGCCACAGAGCTGAGGAATTTTCTTGATTTGGAGCAGGGCACTATTTTCTGATTAGCCATGTGCTGCTCCATAATCTTGTATTTCTCTTTTTCTGAGTTAAAAATCTCTCCTTCTTGGTGTCTAGGTTTATAGAGCCTCTTCTTCTTGAAGTAAGCATCAGTAAGATGATTTGGAATTTTTATACCTGAAAGGTTAACCCTGGTAGAGATGGCAATGACAAATTTCTGATGCGTCCTTCTCAAAGGAACATGGTTAATGGTCAGAGGTCCAGTAACCAGTAGCAAGCCACTAGCCAGCTGCTTCAGGAAAAACACTCTCTTGCCCCTGTGGCGGCCAGTGAGCACGATCAGAACCATGCCTGGGGTGATGCCAGATTGAAGTCTCCTCACATGCTGGCTGAAGGGCTTTTTGCCATGATGTTGCAGCTCTGTAGGCACATCCTCAGTAGAGTAACACCTCTGCATCTTGTGATTTTTTACCACACGAGTTCCTCTATTCTTATCACCACCAACTGGGTTTGAGACAGTAGCAGGCACATTCTGTTTCTTTTTCCTTTCAATTCGGGATTTTGGTGCAGCATGTTTTGGCTTGTACATGGCTCTCTGGGAATACATTGCAGACCTAGAGTATCTACCCATCCCTCGGGCCAGGCCTGGGTTCCAACTGCAGTGCTTTCGAAGCTTTTTCACCACCTTTTCAGCCACATCTTAAATCTTGTTTTTCTCCTTTTTTCCATTTCAGACCTCCTTTTCCTTCGGTGCCTTTGGGGGTTTTTTGTCCGCCATCTTGAGAGAAAGGAAAGAGACTGAATCTGCTTCTTTTACATCTTTTTCCTTGGTTTCTTTCAAATCCTTGACTTTTTGATTATACATATGAATTTTATTATTATTTTTTTCTAACTCTGTAAGTTTTTTTTCATAATTTAGTTGTGATGGCATTGAATAAATAGATGTTAGACAAAACTGTCATTTTTTTTTATTATATTGGCTTTACCTACCCATGAACAATAAATATTACTTCAATTATTTAGATCTGATTTTATTTGTATAAAAAGTGTTTTATGTTTGTTTATATAGTTCCAGTGTCTGTTTTTATAGGTATACTCTCAGGTATTTTATACTATCTAGTTATTTCAAATGGTTTAAAGCAATATTAAATAATATTGCTGATAGTATATTTTCTCTATTTTTTTCTATTTTGGTTAAATCTATTTTAGCTTTAACTTTGTCTCAGATCATGATTATTACCCTTGTTTTTTTACGTAATAAATTTTACTCTTGACCTTTATTTTATCTTTGTGTGCATCTCTTATTTTTACAGTGTTTCCTGGAAGCAACATACTGTTGAATTCAAATTTTTAATCTATAAGTTTCCACTTTATGGGTAAATTCATCACATTCACATTCTAAGGTATAATCACTTGTGTATTTTCTTCCATCCTATTTTTCCTCACTATCTTTCTCACCTTATTCCTATCACTCCTCATGTCTCTGTTTTACTTCTACCTTCTACCTTGCCCTCCTGTTCCCTAACCTATCCACCCCTCCAAGAGTCCCTCCCTTCTCCTCTCCCCCTACCCTATTTAACCCATTTGTGATGACAGTAAGATTCTATTACTATCTGCTCTCCCCCCTACTTGTTTCTTTTGTATCAATTTTTTCTTTTATGCTTCATTTTTTATGAGATAATTACTCCCTTTTATCTCTCCTAACACAGTATTATTTTTTAAGAATTACCTCATCATACATAGCTCAGCCCAAACCATTTTTTTCAAACTACCCAAATAATGATAATATTCAGAAAGTACTGATAATATTTTCACATATAAGAAGTAAACAATTTAACTTCATTCAGGTCCTTATAATTGGTCTTTAACATTTACTTTATATTTCTCCTGGATTTTATGGGTTAAATTTTCCCTTAAGTTCTGTGGTTTTTGTCATAGATACCTGAAAGTCTTTCAGTTCAATAAATGTCCCTTTTTTCATTCAAGATTATAGTTAACCTTGTTTGGGAAGTTACCCTTGGTCATAACCCTAGCTCTTTTGCTCTATGAAATATAGTATTCCAAGACCTATGGTCCTTCAATGTAGTAGTTGCTAGGTCTTGTGTAATTCTTATTGTATCTCTATGATATTTATTTATTTTTTTATTGCTTCTAATATTTTTCCTTAACCTGGGAGGTTTGAAACTTGGCTATGATACTCTTGTAAGTTTTCCTTCTGGGATCTCTTTCAGGTAGAGATCCATGGATTTTTTTCTATTTCTGTTTTGGCTTCTTGTTCTAGAATTTCAGGTCAATTTTCCTTGATAATTTCTTGTAATACTATATCAAGATTATTTTATTTATTGTACCTTTCAAGTAGCCTGACTATTCTTATATTATTTCCCTTTGATCTATTCTCTAGATCACTTGTTTTTCTGACAGGTTTCACATGATCTTCTTTTTTTTTCATTTTTTCAATTTTATTTTATTATTTCTTGGTGTCTTAGAATTTCATTAGCTTCCTTTTGCCCAATTCAAGTTTTCAAGGAATCGTTTTCTTCCTTATATTTTTGATTCTATATATAAAGTTGGTTGATTTTCTTTTTGTAATTTTCTTGATTTTCTTGGATTGTTTTTATTTTTTTCTATTTTTTTCTTCAATTTTTCTTATTTGATTTTTAAAATCCTTTTTAAGTTCCTCCAAGAACTCTTTTTCTTCTTGGGATCATTTGACATTTCTAATTGAAAATAGAGTGACTTTTTTTTGCTCTGTTGTCTTCCTCTGAATATGAATCCAGATCTTCTCTGTCCCCATAGTAGCCATTTATGTTTGGGTTCTTTCTCCTTTGCTTCCTTATTTTTATTCATATATCTATTTGTTTATTTAGCAACTATTAGTATAATCACATTATAGACCTGAGGCATGGGGAATGATGCCCCAAAGTCTCAGGTCCTTCTTACTGTTAGTTTCTAAGGTATTTCCCAGGGCTCAAACTTGAGCTGTCCTTCCCACTCCTAAGCCACAGATAGGGCCCCTAGTCACAGTGTCCCACAAATGATCTTGCTCCCTGCAGGCCCTTGGCTGGCTGCAAACTACAGCTGTTATCTCTGCCCTGAAATTGAAACCAAAAACTCCCTTCAAGTGCCCACAGCCAGAAACTACTGCTGGTGCACTTACCAGGTATGCATTAGTTTTTTCTCCCTGCAGCCACAGCCTGTGATCTGTATGGTCAGCACAGCTGTGCTTGACATTCCTCTGCAGTGGAAATTTCTTCAATCTTCTTCTACTCAGCCATCAAGCCCCCCCCCCCCACTCTACACTGTAGGTGAGATAAAAGTTTCTTTTTTTATATTTTATTTTCCCCCAGTTACATGTAAAAACAATTTAAAAATCTGTTTTTAAAACTTTGAATTTCAAAGTCTCTCACTTCCTCCCTCTCCACCCCCCTCATTGAGAAGGCAAGCATTTTGATATAGATTATACATGTGTAGTTATGCAAAACATTCCATATGTCATGTTGTGAAAGAAAACTGACAAAAAGACTCAACAATAAAGTTTAAAAAAGTATGCTTCAATCTATATTCAGACAACATAAGTTATTTCTCTTACGATGTCTTACAACATTAATGTTACTTTGTACACAATACCTTTCACTGTGCATCAGTTCATGTAAGTCTTTTCAGGCTTTTCTGAGAACATCCTGATTATCATTTCTTATAGCACAATAGTATTACATCATAATTACATATCATGATTTGCTTAGCCATTCCATAATTGATGGGCATCCCCTCAATATCCAATTCTTTGCCACCAAAAAAGAGTTGGTATAAATATTTTTGCACATATAAGTGCTTTTCCTTTTTTTTAATCTCTTTTGGGATATTGACCTAATAGTGGTATTACTAGGTCAAAGTGTATGCATGGTTTTATAGCCTTTTGGACATAGTTCCAAATTGCTCTACAGAATGGTTTAATCAGTTCACAATTCCACCAACAATGTATTTATGTCCCATTTTTCCCAAAATTACTCCAAAATTACTCATTTTCCTTTTTTGTTCTATTAGCCAATCTAATAGGTATGAGGCAGTACCTCAGAATTGTTTTAATTTGCATTTCTCCAATCAACAGTGAGTTAGAGCATTTGTTCATATGACCATGGAGAACTTTGATTACTTCATCTGAAAACTGATTACACCTTTTTGAACATTTAGTAACTAGGGAATGGCTCTCATTTTTATAAATTTGACTGAATTCTCTATATGTTTGAGAAATGAGGCCTTTATCAGAGAAACTTTCTTCAAAATTTTTTTCACAATTACTATTACTAAATGATTTTCCCTCCATTCTATTCTCCCCCATTTATTCTATTCTTTCTCCTTTTGCCATGTCCCTCCTCAAAAGTGTTTTGCTTGTGACTACCCTGTCCCTCAATATCCTTTTGCTTCTCTGAGCCCTCCTCCTCTTACCCCTTTCCCTCCTACATTCTTGTTGGATAAGATAGATTTCTATACTCCATTGATTAAATTTCTATACCTCCCTTGAGTTAATTCAGATGAGAGTAAGGTTCACTTATTTCCTCCTTTGTCCCCCCTCTTCTCTTCCACTGAAAAAGCTTTTTCTTGACTCTTTCATGTAAGATAATCTACCCTATTCTACCTCTCCCTTTCCCTTTCTTCCAGTACATTCCTTTCTCAGATCTTAATTTTGTTTTTTTAGATGTCATCCCTTCTTATTCAGTTTATACCTGTGCCCTCTGTCTATTTATACTCCTATTTGCCCTAATAATGAGAACATTATCATTTGTTACAAATGTATCCCCATGTAGGAATATACACAATTTAACCTTTTTAAGTCTCTTATGAGTTCTCTTTCATTTTTACCTTTTAATGTTTGTCTTGAGGCTTGTATTTGAAAGCCAAATTTTATATTCAGCTCTAGTCTTTTCATCAAGATTTCTTGAATGTCCTCTGTTTCATTGAGTGTACATTTTTCCCCTGATGATACTCAGTTTGCTCAGTAGGTGATTCTTGGTTGTAATCCTAGCTCCTTTGCCTTCCCAAATATAATTTTCCATACTCTCCATCCTTTAAAGTAAAGCTGCTAAACCTTGTGTTATCATGACTGTGGCTCCTTGATATTTGAACTGTTTACTTCTGGCTGCTTACAATATTTTCTCCTTGATGTAGGAGCACTGGAATTTGGATATAATATTCCTGGCAGTTTTCTTTTTGAGATCTCTTTCAAAAGATGATCGGTGGATTTTTTCAATTTCTATTTTATCTTATGGTTCTAGGACCTCAGTACAGTTTGATAACTTTTTTTTTGGCTAGGAAATGGGGTTAAGTGACTTGCCCAGGGTCACACAGCTAGTAAGTGTTGTGTGTCTCAGGCCGGATTGAATTCAGGTCCTCCTGAATCCAGGGCTGGTGCTCTCTATGCACTGTGCCACCTAGCTGCCCCTGACAATTTCTTGAAAGATGATGTTTAGACTCTTTTTATCATGGCCTTCAGGTAGTCTGATAAATTTTAAATTATATCTCTTGGATCTGTTTTCCAGATCAGTTGTTTTTTTTTTTAATAACATATTTCATGTTGTCTTCTTTTTTTTTATTCTTTTGATTTTATTTCATTGTTTCTTGATTTCTCATAGAGTCATTAACTTCCATTTGCTCAATTCTAATTTTTAGTGAATTATTTTCTTTAGTGAGCTTTTGTACCTCCTTATCCATTTGGCCAATTCTACTTTTTAAGGAATTTTTTTTTCTCAATGAATTTTTGTGCCTCTTTTCCTATTTGGACAATTCTGCTTTTTAAGGCATTATTCTCCTCACGGGTTTTTTGTACCTCTTTTACCATTTAGTCTAGTCTGTTTTTCAAGGTTTTATTTTCTCCTTTACCAAGCTTATGCCTTTTTTTCATGATTTTCTTGCATCACTCACATTTCTCTTCCCAGTTTTTCCCTTATCATCTTACTTGGTTTTCAAAATCCTTTTTGAGCTCTTTCATGATCTGATACCAATTCCTATTTTTCTTAGGGGCTTTGGAAGTAGGAATTTTGACTTTATTATCTTCTTCTGAGTGTTTATTTTGATCTTCCTTGTCACCATAGCAACTTTCTAAGGTCAGATTTTTTTTTCTGTTGTTTGCTCATTTTTCTAACCTGTTACGTGACTTGTAACTCTTTGTTAAAGTAGGCTTCTGCTTCCTGGGTGGAGGGTGCACTGTTCCAAACCTTAATGGTTTTGTGCAGCTGTTTTCAAAGATACATCTATGGACCTGTAAGTTTTTATTTTTTTCAAGGTGGTACGATCTAAGGAGAGGTCTGGTTACTACTCTCTCGGCCTCTACTGTGGACTGTGAATGACCTCAAATGCTTTTTCTTTTGCCCTGGAACTGTGAGAAAGGTCTTTGCTCCACTGTTGCTGAAAGCTCTAATGTACTAGTGTTCCTCCTTGCCCTGGTACTGCCACACAATACAGTGACCTGGATCTGATTATGGGTAAAGCAACAAAGTTCTGACTCAGTGCTAACAAAGACTCCTATAATTTCCTTCTAACTAGTTGTTTTACCACCTTACTGTGTGTGGCCTGAGATTTCCAGGAGCAGCAGCCCCTACTGCTGGTTCAGTGGCTCCCAAGGCCTGCTCCTGTTTTGCTGGAGATTTGCCCAGGGTTCCATAGTTAGTATGTGGCAAAGACTAATGTTGAACTTAAGTCTTAGCTCCATATTCCATGTCCTTTACACTGCACTAACCAATCAATCAATAAATCAATCCCTCACCAAGAGTTTATTAAGCACTCGATACTAGGATATAGTCTCCTGATAAGCACCTATATGATGCAATGGGGATATAAGACAAAGATGAAACAGTTCCTAACTTCAAGGAAGTTGAATTATGTTGGGGGAGGGAACAATATTTATATATACAAGAACATGCAGCATAAAGTTAATTAATTAGTGCAGAGTCAGAGTTCTGGTTCATAATCTAAGTTTTCATCTTTCCTTTCTTCTAAATTAGAGAAGACTTTTGAGAATATTGGAATTAAGATTTGTGAACTGAATGGGATCATTGTGCTTATAACAATTAATAATTTCAGTTGAATTCAGTATCATTTGGAATTATACACACATACGTTTATAGCAATTACATAGAGATTATTTTAGATAGTATAACTTTCTGGAGTATTTGGTTTTATATTTATTTTTGAAATTTTTTAATATTTAAAAAATCATACTTACATAACTAATATTATTTTCAATAAAGTATACAGGTACTTTTATATTTCAACTACCAATAGGATATTTTTAAATTAAATATAATGCATGTGTCTGTATGACTGAGGATGTATTGATTTTTAAATCACAGTGGCTGTATTTGTGGACACATTCAGAGAAGAAATCAGTAAAAAAAAAAAGTCATGCCTCAAGTATAACACCTTCATTTTGATGAACCTGTGTTTATGCAGAGGAATATAGAGAGTAAGCTCTGTTCTTTAAGAAGTAATGAATTGTTGACTTTGTACGATTACTTGCTCACTTAGGAATTTGCTTCTTTGTCAGAAGTATGTTCAAACTAAATCCATGTTTTCTGCTTTTAAATGGAAATTTATTTTAAACTGAAATGATGGATTAACTGATATATGAGAATATGAAAAGTTGTCAATGGTTTGGGAAAACCATAAAACTCAGAAAAATTTTAAATATGTACATTTAGGAAAGATTAACAATCTGGCAGGTATCTTGTCCTAAGCAATTGGAACAGATTTGGGATTAAGAAAGAAACAATGCTATTTCTTTGTCATCTATAAAAGTATGTAAAAAGGCAATGGGGCTCATAAATTTCTTTCTTTAAAAGTGGTATAATAAGCCTCTTTAGTTTTCTAATTTTATGAAAGTTTACATAACTTAGCCTTCATATTGAAATTGACATAGCTGATGAAAATAAATTTGATCCATATTCATCAATACACATTTGCAAATATCTTATTCATATTTCCTTTCATGTTTTCCCTATTATATGAGGAACAAAAGGGCAAATATTAGAGGAAGTTATATGCAATTCTAGATTTAAATATGCAGAAATACAGATGTATATGTGGGAAGAATTGGTTTTCCCAGCTTTCAGAGTAGGTATGGGCAATACGGTATAATAGAAAGAATGCTGCATTTGGAGTCCAATGAACTGAGTTCAAATTCTGGCTCTGCTATTTATTCACAGTATTATTTGGGGAAAGTCATGTTATCTTCCTGGATTTCATTTTCCTCATTTGTAGAATGTTAAGGTTGGACTATATTATAAATAATGTATAGTCTACACTATGCATAAAGTCAGATAATATATAAATATATAATACATAAAATAGTCTTGATAATACATAAAGCTCCACTGAATTTAATAAAAAAAAATGAGTCATTTGATGAACCTTTGGCTGTCATCTGGAAAAATACTCTGTTGACAAATAGATTTCTTTTTCAATCTATAACCACTTGATGTGACACTATTTAAATAAAAAGAGACTATTAATTCTTTAAGTATAACATCCTTGTCAGAGATAAAATATGGAGGAAGCCCCTGCTCACAAACATTAAATACACATACACATTCAAAGTAGGTTATTGTAGTAAACCCATTTGGTAGTCTCATCAGTATTTGACATTCCATTACTCCATACTCATCATTTGCACTTAATAAAAAAAAAACTCAAATAATAAACAAATACTGGAAGAACAAAACCTTGTTGTTGTTGTTTTTCCCAGTTGCCATTAAGGATCACTGAAGATTCACAGAATGAGATAAAATGAAGTGGAACATGCTGATGTACTCAAAGTATGAAGAAAATCCCTTCATGGAAAAGCTTCTTGTCATTGAAGTTAAGGGCAGATGGCTAATTTTTGGATGGGAGTGTCATACTGGCAAATTTCAACAGAGCAATAAGTCAAATTCTGATTGATTAGTCTTCATTGCCTGCTGAGTAAATCCCCCTATAATTGTGACTAATGAATTAAAATTCTAGTCTCTTCTACTTAACTTTGACTCATGAGTTGAATTGATCACACCAATTTTTTTAAACTGTTCTTTCTCATATGAGTCTTACGAATTGGGGTATTTCATCAGAATGGGGCTAGGAGGGGGATATACTTCTTTTGCTGTATATTTTGGCACTCAATCAGGACTACCCTCCTTAGGAGATGGCTACTACTCAAGTTCTACTGTGCCATGTGGGGTATCTCTTCTAAAACTGTAGCTCATTAGCATGCACTTATGCACTTCTTCCAATATTAATAGTCACAATTAGCTTAAAGCAAAGGGGTTTACTAAAGAAGATGAGTTTAAGAAATAGGTAAACAACTTCTTCCCATAAACTACTTTTTCATAAATACATGCAAAGTCAGTGGGAAGAGTGTCCACAAACTTGCTGTATAATTGGTAATGAGATAGTCATGAAAAGAAAACATGTGACCAAGACAACTTATGCCCCAAGCACTGTGAGGACTCTATTTTCTTTCTATTTTTGATTGATATTGATTGGCATTCTAGTTTTCTACTGACTGCACAATAGGGTAAAGGGATGGGAGAAAATGATGGAGAAGAGAGAGAAAGTAAATTCACCTCCCCCCTACTTTGGTATAATCAAAGGAGTTAAATGTCACAGAGCTTTGAGTCTTATGTTACTTCTAACTGATAACTTTTTACATGTATGATATCATTTTAAAGCCACCTACATCATAGTCTTTTGCTCAAGCAATGTGATTGAGCTCACTTTCTAAGTCAATGAAATAGAAACACTTAATTTTTGTTGAGGTCACAGGGTATGGCATAATATTTGTCACTCATTTAGCACCTCATTATCTGCCCTTTATTTTCAAAGTTTCTGGACTAAGGGCACATTGTAAATGTATTCGTGCCATTCAGTGAAAAGAACAGTAACTTTGAATTGATAGCACTTGACCTCAAATTCTACCTCTGATATTTGTTAATGGTGTACCTTGAACCTATGTAGACCTTTATGTCATCTGTAAAATCTTTAAAATGAAGAGGTGAGATGTAGCTCCAGCTCTAGAAATTCTTCCTTTTTTATTTTCATTCAGGTATGTTTACAACTGATTTCTATATAACAAAAGTGGATGATATAGTCTGAAAGATCTTTTAGAGTTCTATAAGTCTAGGATTCCAAAATAATTCCCTTTTCAACATAAATAATAAAAAAGAAATGCTAAATGATTCAGTAAATGACAAAGGCACCTTATAATTGCCCTTCCAGAAACAAGAAAGCTATAAAAGAATTTGCTTTTCATTTCTTTTACAAGAACAACAAAATTTGGTGGACCACTACAGATTTAGGGGCATTTTATAAGGATTTTGAAAATTTATAATAATAATAACCTACTATTTATGACTAACTATTTCAAAGTTATTATTAATTCCAACAACAACTGTGTGAGACAGAGAGTAGGTAGGGCAGAATTATGAATATTACAATATTTTTAGTTAGAAAGAAATAGAAAATCCATTAGGTGCACTCATGCAATGAAAGTGATAGTATCTACTACTTTTAGGCACTAGATAACTATTTCTGATTGTTGAGACTACATGAGCAGATCAATCAAACACAAAGGATTACATTATAAAATAGTGATAAAATAATATAGTAGTAGTAATAACATCAATGGTGACAATTATGACAAAGATGATGATTACATTAATAATAAAAACAGTTTCATTAACATATCAAGCAGTACCTTAGGTATAGGAGTCAATTTGTAAACAAGCATTTATTAAGTACTTGCTATGTGAAAGACAATATGTTATTGCTCCCTATATAAAGAATGGGTCAAACAGCCCCTAATCTCAAGGATCTCACATTATAATGGGGGAGATAATATGTAAATAACTATATGCAAACAAGACATATACAAGATAAATTGAGGGTAATCTCACAGAGAATGCACTAATATTAAGGGGGGCTAAGAAAGTAACCTTGTACAAGGTGGACTTTTAGATGAAATTTGAAGAAAACTTAGGAGGTCAGGATTCAGAGATAAGGGAGCAGAGCATTCCAGGAATAAGGGACCACCAGTGAAAATGGATAGACTCAAGAGATGTGGTGTTTTGTCCAAGGAATGGCAAGGAAACTAGATCATTGTATCACAGAATATGAAAGAGCATTAAAGTGTAAGAAGATTGGAAAGGTAGGAAAGGATCAGGCTATGAAGCCCAAACAGAGGATTTTATTTTTAATTCTGAATGTAATCAAAAGCCATTGGATTTTATTGACCTGAGAGTTTCATGGTTAGACCTGCATTTTTGGAAGATCATTCTTTTCATTGAATGGACTGGAGTAAGGGGCATTTGTGTCAGTGAGACCAAACAGAAGGCTATTGCTATTGTCAAGTGGTGGAGTAATAAGGTGGACAATAGGGTGGTAGCAATATAAAAGGTGAGAAAGGGGCATAAGTATAAAATGATGTGAACAGGAGATTCAACACTTAAAGTGAAATCCCTAACTTTATCCCAAGGAAGATCCAGAGTAGTAGAAAAGGTGATATTTTCACTAGCTAAATCAACAAGTTCCTTTAAAGAGTTTATGAGGGTGTCCAAGCTTCCTGAGGGTTGAAGGAATCAGGAATATTCCTTCAATATTCCTAGCCTAATGACTTAAGGTTAATAAAAGTAGAAGGCAAAAAAAAAAAACAGTTTATAAGGAGAGGGATATAAAAACACAATGAAGTATATTTTCTGTCTTCTGAATATCATTTCCCATTAAGATTTTTCCATCTTGCTCTCCATATTCAATAGCTAATGATTCCATCCAAATTATATTGATTTCTTTGTTTGCCTAGTATGTCATGTATAAGTAATTTCACACTAAGGAGCTTGTCTTAATAACCTTTAATAGTATATTGGAAAGAAGAATGCATACCCTTCAGAAAACTAACAATGGAAATGTGCTTATCATTTCCCAAGTGCATGGTATTCTATCCTTCAATATATTCACATAGTTGTACAGGAAGCTAAAGACCCTCAATTCAATTATTTTGGATTGCTGATTTTTATCCTCTGTGTTTTCAAGTTCAACAGCCAAATTATTGTTCTGTGATGTTTGAAGAATTATTTTTAACCTCTGGGCTTCTTTTCCTTTCTTCTCTCCCTCTCTCTTTTTAGTTTCATGTGACCCCTGGAATCTTAGATTTGTTTGCTCACTCTGAAACTTAATTTTTTTTAGTGGGAAATTCCTTTTATAAATTATAGGTGAATTATGAGGCTCCTTATCTATCATTTGATGATACCAAACATTCATACATTTTACAAATGAAATAATATCATTTGGTTTGTGTTCAATATTTTACTGAATTTTTCAAAACATCAATTAAAATTGATTTTAAAAAAAATTGCTTATCTTTCAGTGAACTGCATTATTCTGAAACAGGTGTTCCATCTGAACATGTATATATGAGTTGATATGTGCATACATTATTGTATGTACACACATGATATCTACCAAATATTTATGTATACATTTATATATGGTTATGAATACATATACTTTATCATATACCTACATGTATGTCTATACAGATACACACATCTGTGTATATACATATATACATATACATATATTTGTATATGTACATGCCCATTTATATTTTGTAACATTTGTGTGTACATATATACACATTACATACATTTCCAGAGAAATATTATAATAAATATTGATCTTGCAACTAGAATAGTATTTCTATAATAACAATCCAAATAAACATATACATATATGCAAATGTGTACATACATACACATGTGTGGATATATGTGTATATGCATGTGCACACACGTATATTCTCAGAGAAATGTCATACCAGTAATTTCCCTTAGAAGTAGACTTCTGTTACTATAATAACAATTGCATTCAACATGCATATAGCTCTTTATGAGTTACAAAGTGTTTTACATATATTACCTCATTTGACTTTCACAAAATCCTTAAAGGGTAGATGCAATCATTATCCATATTTTTATAGATGAGGAAACTGAGGGTGAGAGAATTTATCTTATTTGCCTATGGTCATAAAATTAGAAAATATCTGAGGCAGTATTTGAACTCAGCTCTTCCTTGTGTCAAGTCCAGTTCTCTCATCACTTTGCCTTCTATTTGGTTATGCATTGCTTTCATTTCCCTTATAGCCAATGTAACAATGTGGGTGCATGTCAGAAACTTTTGAAATATGGAATTGGGAAGGGGGAAGATAGGAAAGAAACACCCAGGCTCTGTGGCTTGTCAGCTCTATATTTACTTTTTCAAGCTATTAAAACTCTTTCCTACTGAAAGCCAAACCTCAAGTGACTTCTACACCCAATAGTTTGGAGTCTTGATCCTGCTTTCTTTCTTCTCTTGGAAGTGTATGTATAGATTGTGTGGGAGTAAAAAAAAATATTATCCATTCTAACTAAATAAGCAACAATATTCAAGTCAAGCAATCAGCCAGAATTTACTAAGTTCCTACTCTTTGTCAGGAATGGGATTAAGGATAGGTGACATGAAACCAAAATGAAATGGAAAGAAACAGACTCTTCTCTCAAAAGCTTATAATTAATCAGGAGAGATTTTACCTTCCTGAAATTTTCAGAAATATTAAGGCTTCTTCCAGAACTTTGTAAACCTTTATCTGCATAAAGATATATATATATATTTGTAGAAAGAGTGATTAAAAAAGATGATAGATACATGATAGAAGATGAACAAATGGATACAGAGATAGAGAGATGGATAGGTATGAATAAAATATTTGGTTGCTTATGGGATGGGATGAATGAAAGATTTCATCAATGTGTATTTTGGGGTGAAGATAAAAACATAGCAAAAATTCTTTTGTAAAATTGTGATTTTCATGTCTGTAACTCTTTAAAAAATGTTATCTTCCATTCAGTATCATTTTCTCACACTCAGATGCCCAGAGTCTTCATTCTGACCAAGGTCTTCTATCAGTGTCTTGTTAGCTCTTCATGATTTTGACATTTTACGTTCCTTACATCAATAACCCTCTCTAAACTTCACAGAATTTGAGACATAGAAGAGACGTCAAGAGCCATCTTGTTTAAAATGTACCTGAAAGGAATCCCAAATTGTTTTAGGTACTGAGGATACAATATTATCTGACAAGTGGTCATGTAGTCTTCCATTGGCACCATTTGCCAAAGCAATTCACTTCAGTTTGGGACAGATCAAATTGTAGATTTTCTTCTTCTTCTTGGTATCAGGTCTAAAAGGGCATCTTGGCAACTTTCATCCATTTTCCTGATTCAGACCTCTGAAACCAGACTAATTTCTCTTCCATCTGACATAACTTTCAACATTTGAATACAACTACTATGTTCCCTATGATTTGTATCTCCTACAGATTAAACATCACCATTTCTCTCAACTGATTTTTAAACAAGTTCTTCATTGTCCTAATTATCTGTTTCTGAATTTTCTCCAGATTGTTGATATTTTTCTTGAAGTATGGTATCCTGAATTATACTCAGTATACTAGATGAGTTAAAACTGAGACAGAGAACAGAAGGGTTATCACATCATGACTGCTCAAAATAATCGAATTTAGGAGCAGCTAGGTGGTACACTGGATAGATTGCTGGTCCCAGAGTCAGGAAGACTCATCTTCCCAGGTCCAAATCTGGATTCAAACACTTACTAGCTGTGTGATTCTGGACAAATTACTTAGCCCTCTTTGCCTTAGTATCTTCTTCTGAGAAATGAGCTAGAGAAGGAAATGACAAACCACTCCAGTATCTTTGACAAGAAACCCCTAAATGGGATAACAAGGAGTTGGACATGGCAGGAAAATAACTGAAAAACAACAGCAAAATTGTACTTGCTTCCTTGATGACCACATTATGTTGCTGAATCACACTGAGCCCTAAATTCACATACCCCAAGAATATTTTTAAAGAACATAAGACCTGTCTACCAGTTCTTCATAAAATTTTCATGAATAAAGTTGATTAAAAAACTCAAGTGTAAGTATTTACATTTATATTTATTAAATTTCATCTTAGATTCACCTAGAGTTTTTCAAAGTGTCATCCAAGGCCACCAAGGGAAGGGTGGGATCCCTGAGACACGTTTAGGGAGTCTGTTATCTATTTTCAAACTAACACTAAGGCATTTTAATTTCAAATATGGTAAATATCAATAGTCACAACCAACATAAACAAAATATCTTTAGTGAGGGCTTTCAATATATTTTTGAGTTTAATGTCCTAAAGAAAAAGTGTATGAAAAGTATTAGCAGCTCTGATTTGCCAATATATTTGTGGATCCTGATTCTATTACCAAATGTAAACCTTCCTTCTAGCTTGGTATAATGACTCTGCCAAACTCATTAATGAAAATGTTACCTAGCACAAAATAAAGGAATGAATCATGAGGCACTTCATTGAAGAATTCCTGACATGTTGACTTCGAGCTGTGATGACTATACTGGCCATACCATTCATTCAATTTCAAATTCATCAATTTAGTTTTTTTAATTAATTAATTAATTTTTAGTTTTCAACATTCACTTGCACAGAATTAAGAATTGCAAATTTTCTCCCCATCACTCCCCTACCCCCCACCCTTGATAGCATACATTGTAATTACCCCTTCCACTAATCTGCCATCTCTTCTATCACACATGCCCTATTATCCCCTCTGCCTCCACTTTCCTATAGGGTAAGAGAGATTTCCATACCCAGTTGAATGTGTATGTTATTCCCTCCTTAAACAAAATCTGATGAGAGTAAGATTCACTCATTCCCTTTCACCTCCCACCTCTTCCACTCCACTGTAAAAGCTATAATTTACCAAATTCTACTTTACCTACCTCTTCCTTTCTCTTTTTTCCCAGTATATTCCTCTCTTGCCCCTTAATTTTATTATTTATTTATTCATGTTCAACTCACATGCCTTCTCTCTATATCTATCTATATGTATAGATAGATAGATATAGATGCCTCTATCTATATCAATATACCTATACATCTATATATCTATATCTATCTATCTATCTATCTATCTATCTATCTATCTATCTATATTCCCTCCAAATACCCTAATAATGAGAAAGATCTCACAAATTACAGATATCACCTTTCCATGTAGGAATGTAAACAGTTCAACTTTAATAAGTTCCTTATAATGGCTCTTTCTTGTTTACTTTTTCATGCTCCTCTTGAAGCTTGTAATTGAAAGTCATTTTTTCCCTATTTAGCTCTAGCTTATCAAGAATGCATTAAATTCCTCTACATTATTGAATATTAATTTTTCTTCTTCATTGATTACACTCAGTTTTGGGGTAGGTGATTCTTGGTTTTAATCCTAGCTTCTTTGACATCCAGAATATCACATTCTAAGCCTTCTGACCCTTTAATACAGAAGCTGCTAAATCTTGTGTTATCTTGATTGTGTTTCCACAATAATTGAATTGTTTCTTTCTGGCTGCTTGCAATATTTTCTTCTTGACCTGGGAACTCTGGATTTGGCTGTAATATTCCTGGGAGTTTTCTTTTAGGGATTTTTTTCAGGAGGTGATTGGTGGATTCTTTCAATTTCTACTTTACCCTCTGGTTCTAGAATATCAGGGTAGTTTTCCTTGATAATTTCTTGAAATATGATATCTAGGCTTTTTTTGGATCATGGCTTTTAGGTAGTTCAAAAAATTTTAAATTCTCTCCTGAATCTATTTTCCAGGTTAGTTGTTTTTCCAATGAGATATTTCACATTGTCTTCTATTTTTTTTTCATTCTTTTGGTTTTCTTTTATAATTTCTTGATTTCTCATAGAGTTGTTAACTTCCATTTGCTCCATTCTAATTTTTAAATAGTTATTTTCTTCATTGAACTTTTTGACCTTCTTTTACATTTGACCAATTCTGCTTTTTAAGACATTCTTCTTCTTATTGGCTTTTTGGACCTTTTTTTGCCATTTGGTCTAGTCTATTTTTAAGGTGTTATTTTCTTCAGTATTTTTTGGTCTCCTTTAGCAAGCTGTTGACTCTTTTTCATGATTTTCTTGCATCATTTCCGTTTCTGTCCCCATTTTCCCTGTATTTCTCTTACTTGCTTTTCAAAATCTTTTTTAAGCTCTTCCATGGCCTAAGACCAATTCATGTTTTTCTTGGAGGCTTTGGATATAGGAGTTTGCCTTTGTTGTCTTCTGATTATATGTTTTGATTCTCCTTGTTACCAAAGTAAGATTCTATAGTCTGAGGTTTTTTCTTTTTATTTTTGCACTGTTTGCTCATGTTTCCAGCCAATTATTTGACTTTTAAACTATTTGTTAACATAGGGCTCTGCTTCCAGTGTGGAGGGTGTACTGTCCCAAGCTTCAGGGGTTTTGTCCAGCTGTTTTCAGAGATACTTCTAGGGACCTGTAAATTTTCAGTTCTTCCGTTTGTTTGATCAGAGGAGAGGTGTTTACTCCTTTATTGGCTTGTGGTCTGGTCTATGAGTGACCACAAGCACTCTTTTCTGCCTTGGAATTATGAGGAGGGTTCCCTCTCCATTGCTGCCACAAGCTCTGCTAAGCCAGTGTTTCTCCTCACCCCAGGACTGCACCCCAGGACTGTGAGCCTGATCCAAGTATGGGCAAAACAACAAAATCCTGCCTCAATGTTGGCAAAGAGATCCCTGTAATCTACTTCAGAGCAGTTGTTCAATCCCCTTGCTGTCTGTGGGCTGAGACCTCCAGAAGTAATCGCTACTGCCACCACTGCCAAACCTTTCCTACTGACTTTCCAAGTTGTCTTTGGTGTTTGTGGGTTAAGAAGTCTGGAAACTGCCACAGTTGCCAGTGATTCAGTCCCTTGAGGCCTGCTCTTGGTTTTTGGGGCCTGATCTGTGCCTGCACAGCCTGCTCTGGACTATACTCCTCTCCCAGCCCTGTGTAATAGACCTTTCCTGTTGACCATCCAGCTTGTTTTGGACTGGAATTTTGTTTCACTCTGTGTTTTTGTGGTTTCTGCTGCTCTAGAATTTTTTAGAGTAGTTTTTATAGGCATTTGGAAGGGTTTGGGGGAGAGCTCGAGTGAGTACCTGCTTTTACTCTGCCATCTTGATTCTGCCCCTCAAATTCATCTAATTGTGTCATCATCTAGTTCATATCTCATCTTTTCACAAGAATTCAGGAGATAAATTATTGATGGTTTGCTAAAATCTAGCTAAATTTTCACTGCCCCGTGGTCTTCCAGTCCAGTATATCTGTCACAAGAAAGAAGGAAATAAAGTTAGTCTTGAACAGTTTTTTCAGATGAAGCCACACTGGCTCTTTGCCACCAGAGCTTCCTTTTCTAGATGTGATATCTTAATTATGAACCACTATCCCTGGTACCATCTTTCATCTTTGGTACAGAGAGTAGTGATAGGTTTAAAAGGAGCATTAGTTCTAGAAATTCTTTGCATTAATTATTGGGGATGGTACTTTTAATAGGCAAGTTTCTCTCTTAAACAAACAAACAAACAAAGCAAACATAAATAAACAAACAAAAAACCCGCTCAGGTTGGAATCTTATATCTTCTTCAAACTTTTAGCCCTCAACTTCATCACATAAGAGAATGGGGAAAAACTGGAAAATCCGGTGTCTTATAATAGACCTCTGTGTTCCAGTATTATGGAATCAGAATATAAGGAATTAAATCAGAGAAGGATAAAAACATCTGGGTTGGAGAATTTTGCAAATATGTTTATCATCTCATCTACATAGATGAAAGTGGCTGTAAGAACTCTTTTCCATAGTCCCTGACTCCATCTCTAGTGTCTCCAGCTCTATTTTGCACCTTACTGGCTCATGTTCCTTTCTGTTCTTAAACATTCCTTCAGTGGAAATAAGAGTCACTTAAAGGACAAATGCTGACTGGATCCAAGAGCCACAGGAATGAACATGCCAGTGTGGTTGCCTGCAGCCAATGTTGCCTCTAAGGCTCTATTCTTTACAAATGTCATGCTGTTTGGTCATCCTGATGCAGGTGTCAGCCCTGTCTAATCAATGCTTTTTTCAAAACACTATGCTTCTTGTGAGGCAAAATAGTGGATGACAATATGTTAAGACATTAAATTGTTTGTAAGGGAAAAGGAAAAGCTACTTTTCCTCCCCACCTCCTCCACATAATTATTAAAATTTATATATGTTTAGAAGCTTTGAATTTTTCAAATGGTTTCAATATTATCTCACTCAAATGTCACAACAATTCTGAAAATATTACATAGGTATAGAAATAGATATTGGGCCTGTGATTTCATTGATATAATAAATTCCAAATGTAGATTTTTCCTCTGTCAATGCAGCTTGATACATTCTCTTTTACTGATGATCTTTTGTTTTTCATTCATTTCAATTTTGTCAGATACTTGGTGACTGCATTTGGGGTTTTCTTGGCAAAGATACTGGAGTGGTTTTCCATTTCCTTCTTTAGCTTATTTTACAGATGAAGAAACTGAGGCAACAAGGTTAATTGACTTGCCCAGGGTCACACACTTAGTAAGTGTCTAAGGCCAGATTTGAACTCAAATGTTTCTGAATAAAGGCCTAGTGCTCTAACCACTGTTACACCTAGCTGCCCCACTTACAATCTTAGTTTCTAAGAATACTGACTGGTGAAGTGACTTGATCAGAGTCACACAATCAGTGTATCAGAAGTGGTACCTGAGCTAGGTGTTCCTGTCTCTGAAACCTGCTCTCCATCTATTGCCATTCCATATTTCTTCTCTATCATAGGGGTGAGGTGGAGGGGTATGCTCATTTTATAAATAATAAAAAAAAAAGAAATACAAAGAATTTTAGAGAGTAGGCCAAAGTCATGCAGTAAGTTAGCAGCAAAACTGAGATTGGAAACCAGATTGTTTTCCAGATTTTTTTTGCAGTCTACCAAACTATATAACATTATACCATGTAGATTGCCTTTCTCCCCACTAGTTTGCTGCTGAGTGACAGGTAGAAAGAGCTATCTATCTCTATAAAGAACAACTCTACATGATGGTTTGCTGTAGGGGTATACTTTAATGTATACAGATACAGAAAAATCCCAAATAACACCTCTCTCATGTTCTATATGGCAAAATGAGTGTTCATGATCCTATGCTAAGGAATAAGGAATATACTCTGAGCATAATTGTTCTCCTTTTTATTAAATAAATACTGAATGTCTCTGTTCATAGAACCATTTCTTCTTTTCCTAATACTCTATACTTACAGGTAAACCAAGTGAACTGGGCTTATTAAACATACATTTTTGAAGTATAATATTTTGCAGTTAAGACCACATGATATACTGAAGTGTCACAATGACATCTCATATCATGGGAATGATATGATATCTTGGAGCTATGGTATTTCTTCTTTTTGAGAAAATATATCCCTTGCAAGGAAGAAAAGGGAGTTATCTAATGGAATCCCCAACTGGCATCACTTTCTCTGAAAATAACTACCCTTTCAGATATCTGAACCAAATACTGAGACATATCCCTAATCTTCATGTTTGATATGGATGTAACGAATGACCCTAAAAGCAGAAAATGTCATTTTTTGCAAAATCACTTTTTATTGTTATAGCCAAATTCTTCATTTTTTTTCTTTATTCTCTTTTTGACTTTACCCCAAATGACACCAATAATAGCAGAAGTGCAGAAGGAATGGGGTGGGAAAGGAATTGTTTCTCTTGAAATGCTGACTGACTACTTAAGGTCAAGTAAAAACCTTACAGATAAATGTATTTTAAATGTAACAACCCAGTAATAAAAGTTACTTTATAATCTATTGCATAATTATGTGTTTTAAAATATTAATTCATTTATGACTAGAAACCATTGCTGGGAAGCAATAGGCCATGATGATTTATTGTTAAGTCTTCATTTCTCCTTACTAAGCAATGATGCTTTGTTAAGCAAGATGAGGTCAAGAATGAGAAACAAGGGGAAAGAGAGAACCAAGAGAAGAGAGCCTGTGCTTATCTTGATACTTTGACCCTGTCCAAATCCACAAATTCAATACCAATTTCATTCCTTTGAAGCTCACTGATGCAATAAGAACTGAACCTGATTTTACCTTTGTGTGTCTCTTGCTGGGGAAGGCTATGCTTCGTTACAGTAAAAACTGCAGCTCTGGGTGATACTAAGACTCTCCTCATCATCTGCACTAGAAACTGTGCTGCATAATAACTACACGTAACAATCAGAACATATGGCACTAGAAACTAATTACTTTATCAATATTTCACTTTGTTGTCAGCAATATAACATTCATCTCAGCTTTTAGACTCTAGCTCAGAAGTGAAGGCAGCATGTTAAATATTCAAAACAACATGGAACATACAAAGCTTCTTCCCATTGAAAAGTCTAAGGGGGGGGTTATGCAATTCTGTTCTCTATGAGGTAACATAATCTTCTGGGAAGAGCTAACTGACCACTTAAACAGATATTATTCATCACGATTGGACCTAATTAAGGACCATATGCTCCCAGGGCTTGCTTACTATGTAGAAAAGAGACAGCAAAAATAATATATTAGCTGCCTCATGAGTCAGAGGTCTACCTGAGATCTCCTGGATGGAAGAAAGCCATTCTCATGCCAGCATACATACTTGGTAGTAATGCATAGAGGAGTGATATCAAATGGAGAAATATGGGACTCTAAGAAATGTCAAAGTCCCACATTCCTCAATTTGATGTTTGCCCATCTATGCCTTAATAACAATTGTATATGCCTGAAAATCATTGGAACTTACTCAACCAAGAGCACAAACACAAATACAGTTATGATAAGAAAATGTATGTCTATTCATGGTGAAGGTGTATTTCAGCTTAATGAAATTCCTTATATGAAAACATATATGGTCTTCAAAAGAAACAAGAGATATATTTTCACTTGATAAAATGATCTTTTTTCCATAGTGATTTATCACATGCTTATTTAAAAAAAATCAAATTCTCAGGCATTCAACAACATGTATAGAAACCTAGCTTTAAACTAAGTTGGTGCAAGGCAGAATTGGCAAAAGAATAATTCAACATAATAAGTTATTTTTGTACCCCACCTTGATCTCACTGTTAGGAGGTTCCTACAATTGACTCCCTTCTTTTCTCTATTTCATTTTCCCAAAGAAACTGGTGCTAAGTAGGAAAATGATCTCAAGGGTTTTTCAGAGTTACTCAAAGGAATCAGAGAATGCTCTAGCTGGAAGGAACTCCAGGAATAATCTTGTCCAATTTTCTCATTTTACAATGGAAGAAATCAAGTGGTAATCATCAAAATAATGTGATATTGGCTAAGAAATAGAATGCTTGATCAAAAGAAAAGATTAAATACAGAATACACAGAGTTAAAAGACCACAGTAACCTAGGGTTTGATAAATCCAAAAATCCAAGCTCCTGGTGCAAAAACTCACTATTCCACTTCTGGGAAAACTGGAAAGCAGTCTGTCAGAAAATATCTATAGTACAACATCTCTCACCACATACCAAGGTAAGTTCAAAATGGGTACATGATTTAGATATAAAACATTACATTAAATCAAGTTAGGGGAGCATGCAAAAAAAATCACTTATCTGGTCTGTGGGTAAAAAGGGAAAAACTCTGACTCAACAAGAGAGAGATAAGATCATGGGAGATAAAACGGATAATTTCGATAAAGTTTTTGCACAAACAAAGCCAATGTATTCAAAATTAAGAGGAAAGAAGGAAATGAGGAAAATATTTTAAAGCAAGTTTCTCTGGTAAAGATGTCAAATATATTTCTCAAATATATACTGAACTGAGGTAATTTTATAAAAAAAAAAGGAGACATTCCACAATTGATAAGTGGTCAAAAGATATGAACAGTTTTCAGAAGAAAAATCAAAACCCTCAATCCTCACATAAAAATGTTTTCAATCACTATTGATAAGACAAATGAAAATTAAAATAACTGAGGTTCTACTGAACACCCATCATATTGACTAATATGACAGAAAAGGAAAATGACAAATACTGATAAAAATAAGAATGCTAATGTACTTATGGCAGTGTTGTGAACTTGTCTTATCAATCTGGAGAAGAGTTTGGAACTACGCCCAAAATAAAACTGTGCATACTTTTTAGCCCCAAAACATCACAACTATATCTGTGTTAAAAATAAAGAAAAGAGAAAAAAGACCCATGTGTACAAAAATATTTATAGCAGCTCTTTTTGTAGTTGTGGCAAAGAATTAGAAATTAAGAGAATGCTCATTAGTTGAGGAATGGTTGAAGATATTGTGGCACATGATTTTGATAGAGTCATATTGTACTTTAAAATGACAGAGGAGGTGGTTTCAAAAAGTCAAGGAAGACTTATATGTACAGACACAAAATGAAGTGAGTAGAATCAGGAAAATATTGTATATATTTAACAGCAATAATGTAATAATCAACTAAGCAAGACTTAGTTACTCTAAGACAATGATTCATAACATTCCAAATGATTAATCATGAAAAATGCTATCTATCTCTACAGAGAGAGCTAGTAAACTCTGAGTGCAGATTGGAGTGTTTTTTTCACTTTCTTTTTCTTTTTTTTTTGGCATGACTTCACATATTAGGTCTCATATTCTTTGTCTCGATGAGTAGGAGGGGGTGGGAGAAAAAGAGAGAATTTGGAACTGAAAATAAGAATAAAAAAATGAAAGCAATTGAGGGAACCAAAGCTTGAAATAGTGAAGTAATTTTCCCAAAATCATACAACATGCTAGCAGCAGATCTGGGACTAGAAATCTAATTTCTTGTGTCCAGGAGTTTTCTGAAGCTTGGGTCTAATTTTTTTTAATTTCCCTTTAAATAAAATAATATCACATAATTTTAATTTACTTCCACCTTCATTTTATAGTTTGAGGAAACTGAGGCCCAGATAACTGAAATGACATGTGCAATTTCACATCAATGGTGGAACCAAGATTTGGACTATAACTCCTAAGCTTGTACTATTTTCACTGTATCAAGTTGTGACCAACAATCCCTGTCACCTTTGGAACTTCCTGAAATCAAAACAGCTTTCAAAAATTATAAGCTAGAGATACCCCAGGTAAGTAACTTCACACTATCTGAATTTTGATGATGATACCAGGTAATATTCTCTTTTTCTTCCCCTATTTCCTATAAGCTACAACTTTCACAGTCATTTAATGATTTAAGAGTCACTAACCCCAATCCTTCCAGTAATATAGAGAACTACAAGTCCTTACCATTGGCCCTGCCAACACAACCTAAGGACTTCTGGGGCTTACCATCTCTTCTGCCATTACACCTTCAGAATCCTGGGCACTGACAACAGACCTATCAATGAACTCCATAGATCATGACCCTTTCCATTCAACCTGTAATTGAACATTCTAATATATATTATCTCTCTCATTTAGAGTGCAATCTCCTCGAGATTAGGGTTTGGATTCATCTTGTATCTCTATCTCTAGCACATAGCAGTGCTTAATACATAGTACATATTAAATAAATGATTTCACCTCCTCCTTTCTCCATTTATTAATTCATTCATGAATAAATTGACTAACAGCTTTCAAAAAAGAGAAGACTTAGGAATTTCATTCCCAGATCTCTTTATTACTTCAACTTCTCTATATTTGTTCTGCAAACACACAGGCAAATGAATTATTTTCTATAAGTGGCTATGGATAAAATTTTTCATTTATCATCAGATTCAAACAGACACGATCTCATTTTTTAAAAGTAATTGTGATTTTTAAATGATTTCATCTATTTCATCATTAATATTTAATATGTCTCTTCAAACAATATATTTCTACCCTTCTCTACTGAGAAGAGTCTAGCATATAATCAGTTTTTATATTATTTGATACAACTGCCAATTCCCTTTCAAATCATTTTTTAAGGTAATTGAAAACTAGAATTCAAACTACTGAGTCTGATAAAAAGAGTTTAACTTTAATCAATATTCAGAATGATTTTGACTTCAGGTTAAATTAATATTATGAGGCTTTTTTTGAACCCTGCAATGAACCAATTCAGTTACCAATTCAAATTGTCACCATTTCCAAAATAAAAGTGCAGAGAACACAATTCCTTATTAAATCATATCAAGAATACATCACTAAATTGCCCACATATTGATTTCACCCTGCATACAGTTTTCCTAGGATTACCTATAATAGCTTTCATCAGGATTAATAGGTAGTGAAAACAAATGCATAAATACATCATATTACCCTTTAAGCTTAGGAAAGATCTAATCATACAGTAATCTGTAAGCCTTCCAAATATCAGTGTAAAACATGTTTGTATTCTCTGAACTTAGACAACATATTAATGCATGGTTAAATTTGGTCTGGAAGATACTCTGCACCATCTATTATGAAATCAAAATATTGCTGGTGAAGATAGTACCATCATAACCATTATAGCTTCTGACAGCACTGTTGATACTGCCGAAGAGTCAGTGGAGATAAACTGCAAGAATAGAGCAAAGTACATAATTTTTCAACATTTTAGTAGCATGAAGAAACAGTCATGGAGATTCTGGAGGAAATAGGTATCTCTGTGTATGTGTATGTGTTTACATGTACATAAATACATATAAAACACATATACACACAACACATGTATATATACCATACATGTATATAATATGCATGTTACATACATATATTCATATACACACATATACACACTTATATGTATTACATATATATTATATATTATATATATATATATATACCACAATGAATATGCAATAATTCCACCTGTCTAGGAAAGGACTCTCTTTAACATTTTCTTTTACCTCATAGCTAATACTGAATTTGAAAGCTAAAGAAATATTCCATGATCTGAATTTCTATATTTGGTACCTTAATGGAAAGTTCAAACTCTGAAATAAAGGAATAATAAAAAAAAATTCTCACTACTCAAATAAAAATTTCAAGGTCTTCAAGTAACTATTTATTAAGAGACAGCACATTTGCAAAATTTAAAAATGAATTTTGTGAAATTAGGGCATGATCTTTGAAAGACAAGACACAAATTTTGTAATTTTTGCTTTGTCTTAAAAATGTAGTGACATTACTTTTGTGAAAAGTGATTAGTCATCAAAGGAACAGAGACACCTCAGGGCAAGGTGACTTGATAGTTATCTTCTCAAAAAAAAAAACCATTCTTCCCCATCTATCTTTTTTGTTATTCTTTACACATGTATCTCCATATCTTATCTCTGTATTTTTACATATGATATCTACCTACTCTTACATGGCTGCACCACATAGACTTCCTAGTTCCCTTCAAAGGTAATTCTTATATTATTTTCAATATGTGATCTTTGTTTTTCTAAATGTTACATCATATAGTTTTATGAAATAATTCTTAGTTTGTATAATTGGTATAATACTAAATCCATAAAGTGTTTTTAAGGAGTGCTACAACAATCCAGCCCAGACATGAAAATGGTTAGTGCTCCAATTACTTAGAACTTCTTTTATCTCAAAAACTGAGTATTTTGTAGTTGTATTTACATATGTCCTGTGCTTGTAAGGACAATGTGATATTTGACATTTTATTTAGAATGAAATTCCTCTAACATTTCTTACATCTTTAATAATAATATGTAGACATAATATGTGTGAATTTATTTTATATGATGCTATTGACTGAAGCAATTCACTTTGATATGATTTTCTAGAATTTTCCCAATAAAGTCATCTATAAATAGGTACAATTTTGTATCTCCTTTGCCTGCTTGTGTGCATGCCCACACACACACGTGTATTCCTTTCATATATTTCTCTCACATAGCCTTCTCCCAAAAATGATATTTAATTTATTTTGTTTATATTTTGTGCATATATACATATATAGATATACATACACACACATACATTTTTACCACTTGCTAGACAGAATGCTACTCAAAAGCAGGAAAAGTTTTATTTTTGTGTTTGAATCCTCATTGTCCTACATACTGCTTGACACATGTTATATGTTTAATGAATGCTCATTGATTTAATTTTTTTGATTTACAGTATTTCTAGGATTATGCTAAATTAAAATGGGATCTCAGAATTTTTGTGTTTGGAAGTGTCTACAGTAAACATTTAGTTGAAACCATATTTGAAATGAGTTTCTACTATAACTTACCTAACATATGGTATAGCCTTTGCTTGAAGAACTTTATACAGGAAAACCTACTATCCTATGAGACACACCCATTCCACTTTTGAATAAGTCTAACTGTTAATAAAATTTCCCTGACATCAAGTTTAAATTTGTCTTTTTGTATCATCCAACCAATGCTCAGGTTTGCATGTTGGGAGCTAATAGCTAATCTTATTTCCTTTCTACATGAACTGTTGCCTCCCTGAGGATACTTTTTTTTTTTAAGTTTAACGTTTCTGGTTCCTTCAGTGTATTTTCATATGTCATGTACCCTGTGCTCTTCAACATTTTTTGCTGAAGAGTTTTAATTAAGGAAAAATAAAGAGAGACATTGTTATTCTATCAATTAAAAACATTAATTTGGTAGTTATTATGTTTTAAGAAGTATACTATGTTGTAGGGATACAAATATAGGTGAATATAAGTCCTTATCACTGAGAAGATTATATTCTTTATTTTTCTTTGCTTTTACCCCTCTTAATATTATTTTTTCAATTACATGCAAAGATAGTTTTCAACATTCATTTCTGCAAAATTTTGAATTGCACATTATTTGCCCTCCCTCCCTTCCCTCCTCCTTCTTTAACATAGCAACCAAACTTACATAGTTTTTACATGTACAATCCTGATAAACCTATTTCCACATTAGTCATGTTGTTAAAAAAGAAGAACAAAAGTGAAAAACCATGAGAAAGAAAAGAAATAAAAGTGAGTGCTTCAATCTGCATTCAGACTTCCTAGTTCTTTTTTCTGTATGTGGTTAGCATTTCCATCATGAGTTTTTTGGAATTATCCTAGATCATTGTATTGCTGAGAAAAGCTAAGTCTATCATAGTTAATCATCACACAAAATTGCTGTTACTGTGTACAATGTTCTCCTGGTTCTGCTCACTTCACTCAGCATCAGTTCATGTAAGTCTTTTCAGGTTTTTCTGAAATCTGCCTGTTCTTCATTTATTATAGTTCAGTATTATTCCATGACATTCATAAACCACAACTCATTTAGCCATTCCCCAACTGATAAGAATCCTCTCAATTTCCGATGCTTTGCCAACAGAAAAAGAGCTGCTATGAATATATATATATAATAACATATACATAATATATATAACAACTATATATAATATATATGCATACATATACACACACATATACATGTATGTATGTATGTATGTAAGTATGTATACATATATAATATGTGGATCCTTTTCCCTTTTTTACAATCTTTTTGGGATATAGACCTAATAGTGGTATTGCTGAATCAAATGGTATGCACAGTTGTATAGTTCTTTGGACATAGTTCCAAATTGCTCTCCAGAATGTTTTGATCAGTTCAAAACTCAACCAACAATGCATTAGTGTTCCAATTGTCCCACATGTTCTCCAACATTTATCATTTTTTTCTATCATACTAGCCAATCTGATAGGTGTGAGGTGGTACCTCAGAGTTCTTTCAATTTTCATTTCTCTGATCATTAATGATTTAGAGCATTTTTTATATCATTATATATAGAGACTTCTGCTTCTGGGAGCCAAGATGATGGAGTAAAAAGTAAGTCACTCTCACCCTCCCATATAAACCTCTGAAAGCCCAGAAAATATCAGCCCAGGAAAAACTCTAGAACAGCTGAACCAGAAGAAAGATGAAGTACAGCAGTCCAGTAGCACAGGTAGCTTGAGAGGTTAACAGGAAAGGTCCCTCTTGTCCTGGGGGAAGGGGAGCAGAACTGAACCAGAGGCATCCCAGCAAGCTAACAGAAAGCCCCACCTCAGCATACCAGGAGGAGATCCTGAAACCCAGGTGGTGGAGCAGGCAAATACCAACACCTGGATCACCCAGTGACTCCGTGAGGGCTAGGGAACTGGTAGAAATCTGCTCAGAAAGCCACCAGGTGCCTCAGCATTCTTCCACAGACTGGTCTTCCAGTGCCTCAGCAAAAAAAAGGGAAGCAACACTAAAAAGGGCCCCAGGCAGATAAACACACTGCAACATCCATCTGAAAGTAGCTGAAGAAAGCAAAAGGAAAGGAAAAGCAGGCCATCTAGAGGTGCCCTAGAGTTCCAGCCTTACTGATTCTAGCCAGACAACAGGTAAGCTGCCAGAACCCTATAGCTTCCAACCGCCAACATTGGAGGCCCTAGCACACAAAGCCAGTGACCAAGTCCTAGGCTCCCAAAACAAGAAGCTTGGGTCAGTGCCCACTGCTCTCTAGCAGGAGAACTCAATCTCTTTAAAGACCAGGAAATATGCAAACACCATGAGCATAAAGAAACATACCATAGATTCATATTATGAGAACAGTGAAGATCAAGGAAGAAATTCTGAAGAGGACAACATTGTCAACAAACCCATATCTAGAACCTCAAAAGGGAATATGAACTGGTTTGAAGCCCAAAAAAGCCTTCTTAGAAGAGCTCAAGAATGATTTTAAAAGTCAAATGAAAGAGGTAGAAGAGTCTTTAAAAATACAATTGACCAACTGGAAAAAAAGTACAATGAAGAAAACAAATCCCTAAAAAATACAATTGGCCAAATGGGGAAGGAGGTACAAAATCTAATAGAAGAAAACAATTTCTTAAAAATTTGAATCAGGCAAATCGAAGGTAATGACTCTATGAGAGAGCAAGAATCAGTCAAACAGACACAAAAAAAATGAAAAAAATAGATGAAAACATAAAAACATAAAATACCTCATTGGTAAAAAACAACTGACCTGGAAAATTGATCCAGGAAAGACAATTTAAAAATTATTGCTCTACCTAAAATTCACAATGAAAAAAAAAGCTTGGACAGTATCTTTCAGGATATCATAAGGGAAAACTGACCTGAGGTCCTAGAACCACAGGGTAAAATAGCCATAGAAAGAATCCACTAATCACCTCCTGAACGAGATACCAAATTGAAAACACCAAGGAATATAGTAGTCAAATTCCAAAATTACCAGGTCAAAGAGAAAATATTGCAAGCAGTCAGAAAGAAACAATTTAAATATCATGGAACCATAGTCAGGATTACACAGGACCTTGCAGCTTCTACTTTAAAATGACTGTAGGGTGTGGAACATGATATTCCATAAGGCAAAGGAGCTTGGATTACAACCATGGATCAACTACCCAGAGAAAATGAGCATGATCACTTCAGTGGAGGATATGGATATTCAACAGAATAGGGGACTTCCAAACCTTCCTAATAAAAAGACCAGAACTCAACAGAAAATTCAATGTTCAAATACAAGACTCAAGTGAGATATAAAAAGGTAAAAGAGACAGAAAGATGCAATATATTAATAAGGGCAAACTATTTACATCCCTACAAGGGAAGATGACACTTGTAGTTCTTGAGAACTGTATTGTCACTACACCATGTTAAAGAGGTATACATAAAGGGGTTGACTTTGATGTAATGATAAAAAATAATCTAATCAAGTGGGTTAAATGGATCCAAGTAAGTAGATTAATCTGATCTAAGAAAATGTATTGAGAGAAAAGGAAAGGAGGAAGCAGACAAGGGTAAATTACATTACAGGAAAAGACACAAAAACCAATTACAGCAGAAGGAAAGAAGGGAGGGAGATGAGCATTGTTTGAACCTTACTCTCATCAGATTTGACTCAAGAAGGGAATAACATAATCAGTTAGGTATAGAAATCTAACTTGCCCTATAGGCAGTAGGAGGGAAAAGGTGAAAGAAAAGAAAGGGGAGGATAGAAGGGAGGGAAGAAGCAGTAAAGGTAAAGGAGAATAAAAGGGAAGGGGCTAATAGAAGGAAGGAGGGACTGAGGGAGGTGGTGATCAGGAGGGAAAAAGAGAAAGTAGAAAGAAAAGCATAAATGGGGGGAAAAGATAGAGAGAAAGACACAGATAGTAATCATATCATTATATATAGCTTCAATTTCTTTATCTGAAAACTATTGTTTCATATCTTTGACTATTTATCAATTGGGGAATGACTTTTATTCTTATAAATTTGATTCAGTTTTCTATACATTTTAGAAATGAGGCCTTTATCAGGAACACTGGCAGTAAAATTTGTTTCCCAGCTTTCTGTTTTTCTTCTCATTTTGGCTGCATCAGCTTTGTGCATTTTTTTTTAATTTAATGTAATCAAAATTATCCATTTTGCACTTCATAATGTTCTCTGTCAATTGTTTGGTCATAAATTCTTCCCTTCTCCATACAGCTGACAGGTCAACTACTTCTTGCTCTCCTAATTTACTTATGGTATCATCCCTCATGTGTAAATCATTTTGACTTTATCTTGATGTAGAAAACATGTGGCCCAAGGCAGCCAATTCCCCATCCATGGTGTAGTGTGTGAAATGTTCATCTATGCCTAATTTATGCCATACTATTTTCCAGTTTTCTCAGCAGTTTTTGTCAAATAGTGAGTTCTTATCCAAGAAGCTAGAGAGTTTGGGTCTTTCAAACAGCAGATTATTATAATCATTCACTACTGTGTCTTGTGTACTTAACCTGTTCCACTGATCCACCACTATATTTCTTAGCCAGTACCAAACAGTTTTGATGATTACTGCTTCATAAAACAATTTAAGATCTGGTATGGCTAGGTCACCTTCCCCTACATTTCTTTTTATTAATCTCCTTGATATTCTGGACCTTTTGTTCTTCCAGAAGAATTTTTTTTTATACTGCTATAAAATAATTTTTGGTAGTTTGATCTTCCTGGCACTGAGTAAGTTAATTAATTTAGGTAGAATTGTCATTTTTATTATATTGGCTTAGCCTACTCATGAGCAATTGTTAATTTTCCAATTGGTTAGATCTAATTTATGTGAAAAGTGTTTTGTAATTGTGTTCATAAGGTTCCTGGATTTGTCTTGGCAGGTAGCTTCCCAAATATTTTGTATCTGCTACAGTTACTTTAAATGGAATTTCTTTTTCTGTATCTTCTTACTGAGTTTTATTTGTAATATATAGAAATGCTGATGATTTATGTGGGTATGCCTTATGTCCTGCAACTTTGCTAAAGTTAATTTTTTCAAGTAGTTTTTTAGTTGATTCTCTAAGTATTCCTTCATAGCATTTGCAAAATTCTTTCAATTTTTTTATCCTCTTGCTAAAGTTAATATTTCTAGTACAATATTGAATAATAGTGGTGATAATGGGCATCCTTGTTTCACTCCTGATCTTTCAAGGAATGGTTCTAGCCTATACCCATGACATATAGTGCTTGATGATGGTTTTAGATAGATATTGCTTATCAGTTTAATGAAAACTTCATTTATTCCTATGTTTTATAGTGTTTTAATAGGAATGGGTGCTATATTTTGTCAAAAGCTTTTACTGAATTTATTGAGATAATCATATGATTTCTGTTAGTTTTGTTGTTGATATGGTCAATTATGCTGATAGTTTTCCTGATATTGAACTAGCCCTGTATTCCTGGTATAAATCTCACCTTGTCATAGTATATTATCCTTGTGACAAATTGCCATAATCTCTTTGCTCATATTTTATTTAAAAATTTTGCATCTATATTCATTAGGGAAATTGGTCTATTTTTTCCCCTCTGTTTTGGCTGTAACCATTTAAGTATTAGCACCATATTTGTGCCATAAAGGAATTTGGTAAGACTCCTTCTTTGCCTATTTATCCAAATAGTTTATATAGTATCGGTATTAATTGTTCTTTAAATGTTTGGTAGCATTCTCTTGTCAATCCATCTGGCCTGGAGATTTTTTTTTCCTTAGGGAGTTTATTGATGACTTGTTCAATTTCTTTTTCTGAAATGGGGTTACTTAAGTATTTTATTTCCTCTTCTGTTAATCTGGGCAATTTATATTTTTGTAAATATTCAAGGGAATTTATATTCTAATATAGAAGACAACATTAAATTAACCAGGTAGAGGTTATGTAAAGAGTATACTAAAGGTTGTGATTTGAGTTGAGATTTGTGGGAAGGTAGTACAATTTAGAAGCAGAGGTAAGGAAAGAGAGAATATTCTAGGAATTGAGCATTATTTACTATTTGTCCCTTATTTTCCAAGAGGACCAATGATATCACAGGGTGGAATCTTGACTAGTGCATTAATTGCATTTAGGTGAGGTTGAGTAAATAAACCATAAACAGTCTTTTCTATTTTCCAAAAGGGAAAGAGGGAAATTAATTATTGAAAGGTAGGTGGAGTCAGAGTTGTAGTGACTGAAGAAGGGCAGGTGCACATCATTAGAAATTAATTTCAGTAAATCTGTTAATATTGGCTAGCTTAAGGACAAAGAATGTACAGAAAACATCATATTACATGCTGAGGTTCTTTGAACCACCAGCTTGAGAAAGCTGTGAAAGGTAAAAACATAGTGAATGACTAAAACAATCATTCCTTAAGCTGTCTCTGAAAGGAGGAGGTTCTTTGGAAATATTGATATATTATTTTTTTTAAAAACAACATCATTACATAACTATTTATGTTGAGGAGATTATAACTAATCTGGCATTACATATGTATAGAAACAATCCAGGAAAAAAAAAAGTAAGGCAGAACATAATTACACAGCTGGCTATCTGAGGATTTTCAGGTGATTAATTCTTTTGAAAAAAGATTTTTTTAACAAAAATTCAGCCAACATGTTTGTACAAAGTCTGGGAGCATACTGGGATTAATTTTCATTCAATCTAGTTACTTTAATTCTCATTTGACAGCTGTATTAAGCCTCATAAATCAGCATCTTTTGTTGTTCAGTTGTTTTCAGTCTTGTCTGACTTTTCATGCAAAGATACTGGAGCAATTTGCCATTTCCTTCTCCAGATTTTTTTCCAGATGAGGAAACTGAGGCAAACAAGGTTAAGTGACTTGTCCAGGGTCACACAGCTAATAAGTATCTGCGGCCAGATCTCAACTCAGGAAGATGAGTCTTTTGACACCAGGCACAGAACTCTACCTACAATGCCACCTAGGTGCACTAATCAGCATCTTCATACAATGACATTTTCATCACAATTGCCTTTTCTACAGATACTAGAATGTATGGTTCTTGTGGCCAGGAAACCATGTCTTATTTAATTATGTATTTTTTTTAATTTTTTAATTTTTTTAACCATGTCTTATTTAGAAATGAATAATTGAGCCAAACAATCTTCAAAGTCTTTTTTTAAAATTTTAACCTTTCAAAAAAAAAAGTCAATACATAAGATGCTGGACTTAGAGGAAGGAATACTGAGTTCAAATTTTGCCTTAGGTACTTTCTGAGCTGTAGAACCCTAAGCAAATAATTTAATCAGTTAGTCAATGTTTCCTTTTCTGTAAAATATGAATAATAATAGCATCGGCTTAACGGGTTGTCATAATAGTCAAAAGAGAAACATGTAAAGAACATTGCAAACCTCAAAATGCATATAAATGCTGGCTGTTATTTTATCATATTATTATTATTATTATATACATCTTTGAATTTTGATTTTTAATCAACAAGAATTGGGAGGCGGAACCAAGACGGCAGAGTAAAAACAGTGACTTGCTTGAGATCTTCCCCAAACCCCTCCAAATACCTATAAAAATGGCTCTAAATAAATTCTAAAGCAGCAGAACCCACAAAAAGACAAAGTGAAATGAATTTCCAGCCCAAAACAACCTGAATGACTGATCAAAAAGGTATATTGTGCCAGACTGGGAGAGGAACACAGTTCAGTGTGGGTACACAGGCCTCAGAGATCGTGGAGCAGGCCTCAGAGGGCTGAGTCAGGGGCAGCTGTGGCAGTTTCCAGAACTCTCAACCCATGAATGCCAAAGACAACTTAGAAGGTCAGTGGAAAAAGTCTGTGTCAGTGATGGGGAAGAGAAGTACAGTGGTCTGAGCTTCAGTGTCTGAGCTTGGCCCCAGGGCAGTGGCTGCTTCCTGAGCTTCCAGCCCACAGACTGAGGGGTAATCTAGTGGCTGATCAGAGGGAGATTGCAGGGATCTCTCTGTTGGTGCAGGATTCTCTTGCTTTGCCTGTGCTTGGATCTGGGTCACAGTACTGGGTGGCAGTCCTGGGGTGAGGAGAAGCACTAGCATGGTGGAGCTTGTAGTGGTTGTGGAGAGGAAATCCTCCTCACAGCTCCAAGACAGAAAAGAGTGCTCACAGACCAGATCACAGGCCAGGAAAGGGGTAAACACCTCGCCCTTGACCATAGCACCTTGGAAGAACTGAAAATTTACAGGTCCCTAGAAATATCTCTGAAAACAGCTGCATAAAACCCTTGAAGCTTGGGACAGTACTTTCTCCATGCTGGAAATAGACTCCTACCTTAACAAAGAGTTTATAACTCAAGTAACTGGCTGGGATCATGAGCAATAGTGCAAAAACAGTCAGACTATATTATCTTATTTTAGTGACAAAGAAGATCAAAACATACGACCAGAAGAAGACAACAAAGCCAAAGCTCCTCCATCCAAAGCCTCCAAGAAAAATATGAATTGGTCCCAGGTTATGGAAGAGCTCAAAAAAGGATTTTGAGAAGTAAGCAAGACAAGTAGAGGAAAAACTGAGAGTGATGCTAAAGGAGACCCCAAAATTACTGAGGAAAATAACACCTTAAAAATAGCCTAACCCAAATGGCAAAAGATGTCCAAAAAAGACAAAAGGAGAAGAATGCCCTAAAAAGTAAAATTGGCTAAATTAATCAATAGGAATTAATTAAATTCCTATCATGTTCTAGGCATTGTACTAGTCAATAGATGAAAATAATAAAAAAGTACTGTAATTAAAGAGCTTATATTGCAAGAGGGAAAACGTATGTGCATACATGACTATATGCAAAATAAATACAGTCACATTCAGAGTACTTACAGAGAGATGCTTTTAACTGTTGCAATATTAGTTAAGGTTTCTTAGAGAAAGTAATGCTTCATCTGTGTTTCAAAAGAAGTGAGAGATTTTATGAGGTTGAGTTAAGAAGGGTCTGGATTAGAGGCATCCATGTGATTTGGTGGATAGAAAATTGGAAATGGAGTAGGGAAAACATAAGTTCAAATTCATTTCAGACATTTAGTAACAGTGTGACCCTATTCATGTCATTTAACCTCTGTCTCTTTGTTTCCCCAACTATAAAATCGGGGTAATAATGGCACCTACCTCCCAGGGTTTTTGTGAGGATTAAACAGGATAATATTTGTAAAAGCCTTAACATGGCGTCTAACACATAGTAGGTATTTAGTAATGTCTTATTTTCTTCTACCCTCCCTCCTTCCTTCTTTCCTTCCTTCTTTCCTTCTTTCTTTCTTTCCTTCCTTCCTTCTATTCCAGGAATGTGGATAGCCAGCACAAAGTGACAGAGAGAGGAGCCTGAGGGCTATGTGTGAGAAATGGTGAGAAAGCCAGTTAATCTGCCCTGGAAAGTGGGTACAGAGGAAGAAGGAAGCTGGCAAGATGGGTTGGGTCAGGTTATGAAGAACTTCAAATGCTCAAACAGAGGAGTTTATATTTTATCCTATAGGCCTAAAGGGAGGCATTGGAGTTTATTGAGTAGGGAAGTAATATGGTCAGATCTGTGCTTAAGGAAAATTATTTTGGTTGCTGTGTGTAAGATGTATTGGAATGGGGAAAAGTCTAGAACATAAGCATAATTTAACATCTTCTTGATGATTAAGGGTCAACACATTGAATAAAAGTTATTCTACAATGCAGCAATGGGATATGACTTCAACATATCTGAATTTTAACCCCAAACCCATCATTAACTGTGTGGGCAAGCCAATAAAACTTACCTTGTCTTAGTTTCTTTCTCCGTAAAATGAGAATAGTAATAATTATGGTAACTACCCTGAATGAATACTATTAAGAAAATACTCTGGAATCTTAAAATACCATTAGAAACATCATATGGTTGATGACTTCTACTGCAAAGTAAAACAAAGAATGAATGTCATTAAAATAAAAATGATAAGCTTTTTTTTAAGAATACTCATTACTGTCATAATGAACATTTCATTGGCATTGAAGGAACAAAATTATCTGTCCACATATATAAATTTGAAAATGCTTTCTCCAGAGGCAGAACCAAGATGACAGAATAAAATTGGTGACTTGCTTGAGCTTTCCCCAAAATCCCTCCAAATACCTGTAAATGGATCTAAACAAATTCTAGAGTAGCAGAATCCACAAAAATACAGAGTGAAAAAAATTTCCAGCCAAAGACAACCTGGAAGGTTGACAGGAAAGATCTCTTATGCCAGCTGGGAGAGGACCTCAGTTCAGCATGGGCAGTGCCAGTAAAGACCAGGCATCAGAGATCCTAGAGCAGGTCTCAGGGGAATGAATAACAGGCAGCTGTGGTGGTTTCCAGACTTCTCAAACCACAAACACCAAAGACAACTTAGAAGGTCAGTAGGAAAGGTCCATCAACCACAGTGAAAGAGGAGTTCAATCCAGCCCCAGTCCTGGCGCAGCCTTGGGGTGGCAGCTGCTTCTGGAACTCTTTGACCACAGATGGGGGGGATCGAATGGCTGATCAGAAGGTGATTGCAGGAATCTCTTTGCTGGCACTAAAACAGGATTCTCTTGTTTTGCCCATGCTTGGTTATGAGTTGGAGTCCTGAGTGGTAGTCCTGTGGTGAGGAGGAGTGCTGTTGTTGTGGAGTTGAGGTGGCAGTGGAGAGGGAATCTCCCTCAGTTTCAAGGCAGAAAAAAGTGCTTGTGGCCAATCATAGACCACAGCACAGACTAGGAAAGGAGTAACACCTTGCCCTTGATCGTACCACCTTGGAAGAACTGAAAATTTACAGGTCCCTAGAAGTATCTCTGAAAACAGCTGAACAAAACCCCCATAGCTTGGGACAGTACATTCTCCACATTGGAAACAGAACCCTACCTTAACAAAGAGTTTAAAACTCAAGTAACTGGCTGGGATCATGAGCAAACAGCACAAAAAAACTCAAATCATAGAATCTTGATTTAGTGACAAAGAAGATCAAAGCACACCACCAGAAGAAGACAACAAAGTCAAAGTTCCTACATCCAAAGTCTCCAAGAAAAAATATGAATCAGTACCAGGACATGGAAGAGCTCAAAAAGAATTTTGAAAAGGAAGTAAGAGAAGTTGAGGAAAAACTAGGAAGAGAAATGAGAGTGATACAAGAAAATCATGAAAAATAAGTCAACAGCTTGCTAAAGGAGACCCAAAAATACTGAAGAAAATAACACTTTAAAAATAGACTAACCCAAACAGCAAAAGAGGTCCAATAAATGAAAGAAAAGAAGAATGCCTTAAAAAGCAGAATTGGCCAAATAGAAAAGGAAGTCCAAAAGCTTACTGAAGAAAGTATTTCCTTAAACTTAGAATGGAGCCAATGGAAGCTAGTGACTTTATGAGAAATAAAGAAATTGTGAAACAAAATGAAAGAATGAAAAAAAAGAAGACAATGTGAAATATCTAACTGGAAAAACAATTGACCAGGAAAATCAATCCCGGAGAGGTAATTTGAAAAATATTGGATTACCTGAAACCCAGAGTCAAAAAAAAAGAGCCTAGACATCATCTTTCAAGAAATTATGGAGGAAGACTGCCCTGATATTCTAGAACCAGAGGATAAAATAGAAATGGAAAGACTCCACTGATAACCTCTGGAAAGAGATCCCCAAATGAAAACTCCTAGGAATATTGTAGCCAAATTCCAGAGCATCTAGGTCAAGGAGAAAATATTGCAAGCAGCCAGAAAGAAACAATTCAAGTATTGGATAATCAGGGTAGCACAATATTTAGCAACTTCTACATTAAGGGACCAGAGGGCTTGGAATATGATATTCTGGAGGGCCAGGGAGATAGGATTACAACCAAGAATCACTTACATAGGAAGACTGAATATAATCCTTCAGGGAAAAATGGAAATTCAGTAAAATAGAGGACTTTCAATCATTCTTGATGAAAAGACCAGAATTGAATAGAAAATTTGATTTTCAAATACAAAACTCAAGAGAAGTGTAAAGAGTTAAATAGGAAAGGGAAATCATAAGGGACTTATTAAAGTTGAACAGTTTACCTTTCTACATGGAAAGATGATATTTGTAGCTCATGAGATCTTTGTCAGTATTATGGCAGTTGGAGGGGAAAATAGATAGATAGATAGATAGATAGATAGATAGATAGATAGATAGATGAGTTGAAGATGAAGGGTGATATCTAAAAAAAAATTAAGGGGTGAGAAAGGATTATATGTGGAGAAGAGGAAAATTATGTCAAATAAACCGGGCAAGAAAAAGCTTTTACAGTGGAGGGGAAGTGGGGGAAGGTGAGAGGGAATAAGTGCATTTTATTCTTATTGGATTTGGCTTAAGGAGGGAATAACATACATACTCAATTGGGTATGGAAATCTATGTTACCGTATAGGAAAATAGGGGGGAAGGAGATAAAAACCGTGGATGACAGAAGGGAGGATAGATTGGGGAAGGGGGTAATCAGATGTAAACACTTCTGAGGAGGGACAGGGTTAAAAGAAACAATAGAATAAGCACGGGGTAGGATAGAATGACATGAGTATTATGGAAGTGTTTTGCATGACTACACATTTATGACCTGTATGAACTTGCTTACCTTCTCAATGAGGGTTGGTGTGGAGGGAGGAAGGGAGAGAATTTGGAACCCAAAGTTTTAAAAATAAATGTTAAAAATTGTTTTCACATGCAACTGGGAAATAAGATATACAGTTAATGGGGTATAGAAATCTATCCTGCCTGCAGGAAAATAGAAGGGAAAGGGGATAAGAGAAGGGGGTGGTGATAGAAGGCATATTTAGGGAAGGGGTATTCAGAATAAATGCTGTCTTGAGGTTGGGGGGAGGGACAAGATGGGGAGAAAATTTGGAACTCAAAATCTTGTGGAAATGAATGTTGGAAACTAAAAATAAATATTTAAGTAAATAAAAAATAAAGAAAATACTTTCTCCTTTTGAAAAGCCAAGCACTGGGATTCCTAGGGAGTAGAATTCTCTATTAGAATTGCTCTCATCTAAAGGCATCAGCAGAAGTTGCAGTATACCTTGATAAACTGTTGGAATAAGCTACTATCCATTTGATTAAAACATCCAGCTATGCTGAAAGGGATGGATATATATTTCATTTACATTCAACACGGTATTTCAAAACCACCTATAAATTTTAAAATGTATCATTACCCATATACAGTCTATCAATTTTAGGCTAGTTTGTGCTATTTAGAGAAAGATAATTCCCACATTGTTCTCTTGTTTTGCACTAGTATATATGGACAGGAACATCTTCATCTTCATCATCATCATCATCATTATGCTAAGTGTAAGTTTTAATTTCCCATTTATTCTAGAAGCATTTATTTAACATCTATTATAATCAATGTTACACAAATATAGGTAAATACAAAAATGGCTAAACAACATGAATATAGGTAGAATGTGTGTTACAATGAAAATAATTTTGAAGGATTTAGGGATTAGTTTTGGAGGTATATGAAAGAGGTGAAAGTTCAGAATGATGAAAAAGTCATGAGTGACTTTGAGAGAACATCAGTGACTACAAACCATATGCCTCCTTTCTCATTATTATAAAATCTTTGTGAGTATGATATAGATTCATCAAAGGTATCCTTTTATGAAAATATGATAAGGGAAGAGGTAGGGTTTTACAATCATTTTATAAAGCTCCTCACATCTTCACAATCATAGAAATGACTTAAATATTCATAAAACATATAATTCCACTATATTTGTTGTTACTTGATTGGTCGCAAAGCTTTTGACTTGGTAGAACATAATACTACTTTAGATGATCTCTTCCAAAAACATATCTTCCATTAATAGGTAAATATCCTACAAGAGCATAGAAACACAGTGATAACTTTATTAAATAATTCCATGAGAGTCTAAAAACAGGGAGATATTTGCTTTTCAAAATCACAACCATGAAAGAAGAGAGTGTGTGATTCAGAGAACTCTATAGAGTTTCAGGACTTAATTCAGCAGGACAATATCATTTGAAAAAAGGAACATCTGTAAAACCTAGTTACCTATAGGGTATATATTCTATAGAGTTTCCATAATGAGATCCATAAATATACAAAAGAGTTTGGCCTAAGAATTCAAAGAAGAAAAGCACAGTGGATAAAGAATACCTATCGTCCATGCCACTATCTGCTTTTTACTAAAATGCCTTTTGAGCTAGTACATACATGAGGACATATATCTGACACAACAACTGTAAATGAGTAATGAAGTGGACCCAAAACTGAGTAAGAGAGAATGGACTGAATTTAATTTGTCAAATTATGTAATATTTTTAATGACTCCAAACTTCTTCATGAAACAGAAACACAACCTCGTTGTTTGTTTCTGTTTGCGTTTAAACAATTTCTCATAGTGTGTCTATACTGCTGCAAAACGGTCTCCCATGAATCAAATTTAGAGTTGAAGAACAAGTCAATGGAATGATCTATTATGTATGTAACTAAGCTGAAGTTGATGGCATGTATGCAAAGAGAGGTATCAACAATATCATTGAAGAAATATATGATTATAAATGAAAGTATGCAAGTCTCAGTGGAAAAAAAAAGGAATAATAAATGTTGTCTTCATTACTTTTTTATTTTATTTTATTTTGTTTTTTGGTTGGGCAATGGGGGTTAAGTGACTTGCCCCAGGGTCACACAGCTAGTAAGTGTTATGTGTCTAATGCCAGATTTGAACTCAGGTCCTCCTGAATCCAGGGCTGGTGCTCTATCCACTGCACCACCTAGATGCCACTGTCTTCATTACTTTAAAAAATCTTAGATTAAAAGTCCCAGAGGAAAATTTCCAGCATGTTGTATCAATTATTTCTGAAAAAAATATTGATATACATGGGTAAATATGGCACAGTATAAAAAGACAGGGCAGCTAAATAGTGGATAGAGTGCTGGTCCTGGAGTCAAGAAAACTCATATTCCTGAGTTCAAATCTGGTCTCAGACAATTACTAGCTGTGTGACAAAGGGCAAGTCACTTACCTCTCTTTTCCTCAGTGTCCTCATCTGTAAAATGAGCTGGAGAAACAAATAGCAAATTACTCCAATATATTTGTTAATAAAACTCCAGATTGTGTCATGAAGAGGTGGAACTGAAAATGACTGAACAAAAACCATAAGAAAATTTAAAAAAAGGTATGAATGGGTTGTTATCTTCATTGTTTGAAGAAGTCAGTCTTCCTTCTCTCACCTGCATTGATGATTTCAGAGAGTCATTGGCACATTAGAGTAGAAGTATGATCATAGTAGTCCCATTCACTGTCAGTGGCATCATATTTTGGTCTTGTGAGAATCACTAAAAGAACTATTCTGTTAATATTACAGGGCAGATAGGACTAGTGATTTTTATTTATTCATTTATTTATTTTTGTTATTGTAATCACCAGTCAAATTGCATAGATTTGTCTTGTACTTGAAAGCATACTTAAATTGAAATTATTGGAGACCTGAGATCAGATTTCAACTCATGTACTTGGTAAATGTATCATCCTATGCAAGCTACTTCATATTTTGTAGTCTTAGATCCATCACTAGTTAAAAAAAGAATGATAATGCTTTTACTACATATCTAATATTTATTTTGATATGATATTTTGACAATTAAAGCTACATAAATTTGTTGTTGTATTTTACATCAACTTTCATATGGGGACTTAGTTCTACTAAAAAAGAAACCTTTTTAAATTTCATCACAAGCGTGTCCTGAATATTTTGTTTTTAGGGTAATTCAACAATAAGCCATTTAATTCTATCATTAACTATAGAACAAAAAGAATGTAAAAAAAAATTAACCTGCCTTATTGCAAAATTGATCAAACTTTTGTTAGGGGTTTAAATTTCTCCCTGAAATTTCTAACAGATTGGACAGACATCTATTTGGAATTTTTAAACTTTGATAATTTTTTTTTGCTAAATTTTAATGTTTGAAAAATATATTTACAATAGAAACAGAAAGTAAAATGGAATCTAGTTTCATTCTATTTTCAGTCTAGTTTCAGTTAATCTTATCCCTTCATTACTCCTGTCTTGGCTTTGATTAAGAGAATTTCTAGAAGAAGAAGAAAGATTTCTTTATTTTACAAGTCATTTCATTTTATTTGCATTTTCTAAAAGGAAAGACATGTTGTCAGTGGTAAATTTGACATCAATATATGATTTTATGAATATTGCAAGCATGCAGTTAGGATGGATAGAGTACTGGACATGGAATCAGAAAAACCTGATTTCAAATTCTTTTTCAGAAAATTACTAGCTGTGTGCCTTAAGTAAGCTATTTAACCCTTTTCTTCATCTGTAAAGATGGAATAATAATAATACCTACTACCCAAGGTTGTTGTGATGACAAAATTACACAGTATTTGCATTTTTTCAAACCTTAAAGAAGTAAATAAATATTAACTATTAATAACATGTAATAATCTCAAATTCAACATGCCTGAAAACAAAATTAATATTTAGCCCCAGGCACATTTCTCCTCCAACCCCCCAACCTCTTTTCTATTGTTGGTACAAATATTCTTTCAATCATTCATATTAACAAACTTGTAGTAAGCCTTGATGCTTCTCTTTCAACCTACATATTCAATATTTTTTCAAATTTTGTCAATTTGCCTGCACAATATTTCTCATATTAATTAGATTTTTTCCCCATAACATGGCCTCCACCTTAGTTCATGCTTTCACCAACTCTTAGCTGATTATTGCAATAGTTTTCCTAATTGATGTTCTTGCCTCCAGTATCTTCTTTATCTAATTTCTCCTCTACTCAGTTACTAAGTTGACATTCCTAAAACACAACTCTGAGCATTCACTCTCTAACCCAAAAATCTTCAATGATTCCTGAATGACTTTGTAATAAAAAAAAGAATTAGACCTATTATCAGAAGCTTGCCCTGATGTTGAGCCACTTTAAGTTCTAGTTTTATTTCACACTTTTTTTTTGTTGCTTTTTTGATGAGGCAATCAGGGTTAAGTGACTTGCCCAAGGTCACACAATTAGTGAGTGTAATGTGTCTGAGGCCAGATTTCAATTCAGGTCCTCCTGACTCCAAGGTTGGTGCTCTAACCATATTTCATACTTTTCCTTCACTCAGTCTCCATTTCATTGTAAACCTCTTCCTTCCTTTCTTTGTTGTCTTTTTCTTTTTCTTCCTTCTTTTTCTCTTTTCTTCTTTCTTTCTCTTTCTTTCCTGCCTTCTCCTTTCTCTTTCTCTCTCTCTTTCCCTTCATTCTTTCTTTCATTCCTTGTTCTCTCCCTCCCTCCCTTCATTCCTTATTTCTTTCCTTCCTTCCTTTCTTTCTCTCACTAAATTAGTACTATATTGGTCAGTGTAAAAGTTTTTTTTCCCCCTGCTAAATTCCTCATGTTGTAAATCAAGTTTTTCTTATATTTTCCTAATTCTAGAAGGAAATTCATGTATATGTGCTCATGTACACAATAAATACTAACATACGGTCATAGAAATCCAATCTTTGATAAACCCAAAGATCCAAGCACTGGGGGGGCAAGAAGTCATCATTTTACACACACACACACACACACACACACACACACACACACACACACACACACAATTTGCCTGGAAAATTTAAAAGAAATTTGGAAGAAACTAGGCATAGATTAACACCTCACACCTTATGCCAAGATTCGGTCAAAATGGACAAATTATTTAGATACAAAAGATGATAGCTTAAGCATATTAGTGGAGCATGGAAAAATGTAACTGTCAGATCTATGGCTAAGTGAAGAGTTTATGACCAACCAGGAGAAAGGATCATAGGAAGTAAAATAGATTATTTTGATTATCAGAAATTTTTAAAAAATGTACACAAGCTACTACAGCCAAAATTAGAAAGAAAGTAGAAAATAGGGAAGGGGGTGTTACATCAATTTTCTCTGTTAAAGGCCTCATTTCTCTAATGTATAGAGAACTAAGTCAAATGTTTAGAAATAAGAGTAATTCCCCAATTGACAAATGGTCAAAGGATATAACCAGGTAGTTTTCAGAAGAAGAAAGCATAACTATAAATACTCATATGAATAAAGCAAATTAAAAAAAAATTCTGAGATACCACTTCATACCCATCAGATGGAATAACATGGCAGAAAAAGAAAATGACAAGTGTTGGAAGGGATTTGGGAAAAAAATGGTTTACCAATGCACTGTTGGTAGAGTTGGGAAGTTGTCCAACCATTGCGGAGAACAATGTAGTAATATGCCTAAAGGGCTATTAAACTGTGCATAACCTTTGACACAGCAATACCCCTGCTGTATCTATAGCCCAAAAAAATCAAAGAGAAAAAGGAAAAGTACTTATTTGCAGAAAAAAAATATATTTATAGCAGCTCTTTTGGTGGTGGCAAATAATTGGAAAGTGTGCAGATGCCCATGAGTGGGGAAATGACTGAATAAGCTGTAGTATAGATAGTAATCGAATACTATTATGTTAGAAGAAATAATAAGAGTGGTTTCAAGAAAAAAAAAATTGTCAAGTCTTACATGAAACTATACAAAGTGAAATAAGTGGAATGAGAACATCATACATAGTAACAGCAATATTGTAACAATGACCAATTTAAGTTAACAAACTTAGCTACTTTGACCAAGACAACAATTTAAGACAATTTCATGGACTCATGATTAAAAATTGCTATTCATTTCCAGTGAGTAAACTGATCAACTCTGAGTGCAGATTTATTTATTTATTTTTAATGGTAATTTTTATTTATTTTTTTGTTTTCAACATTTACTTCCACAAGATTTTGAGTTCCAAATTTTCACCCCATCTCACCCCCTCCCCCCACCCCAAGATAGCATGCATTATGAATACCCCCTTCTCTAGTCTTCCTTCCCTTCTATCTCTCCCCCTCTTCTCTTATCCTCTTCCCCTTCAATTTTCCTGTAGGGCAGGATGGATTTCTGTACCCCATTTCCTGTATTATTTCCCAGTTGCATGTGAAAACATCTTTTTTAAACACATGTTTTTAAAACTTTGGGTTCCAAATTTTCTCCTTTCCTCCCTCCTCACCCACCTTCATTGATAAGGCAAGCAACTAAATATAGGTTATATATGTGCAGTTACACAAAACACTTCCATAGTAGACATGCTGTGAAAAACTAACTCTATTTCCCTTAATCCTATCACCCCCCCCCATTTATTCTATTCTTTCTTTTGACCCTATCCCTCCTCAGAAGTATTTGCTTCTGATTACCCCCTTTCCCAATCTACCTTCCTCTCTATCATCCCTCTAACCTCTTATCCCCTTCCCTCCCCCCCCCATTTACCTGTAGGGTAAGACAGATTTCCATTCCCAATTGAGTGTGTTATTCCCTCCTTGTCAAATCCCATGAGAATAAGATTCATTCATTCCCTCTCAACTTCCCTCATTTCCCCTCCACTGTAAGAGCCTTTTCTTTTCTGCTTTTTTTTGTGAGATAATTTACCCTGTTCTACCTCTCCCTTTCTCCTTTTCCTAGTATAATCCTCTCTCAACCCTTAATTTTATTCTCTAGATATAACCTCTTCATTTTCAACTCACCCTGTGCCCTCTATCTATCTATCTATATCTATATATATGTACATATAATTTTTTCCCTTCCAACTACCCTAATACTGACAAAGGTCTCATGAGTTACAAATATCATATTTCCATGCAGGAATGTAAACAGTTCAACTTTAATAAGTCTCTTATGACTTTCTCTCTCCTGTTTGCCTCTTCATGTTCCACTTGAGTCTTGTATTTGAAAATCAAATTTTCTATTCAGCTGTGGTCATTTCATGAATGCTTGAAAGTCCTCTATTTCACTGAATGACCATTTTTTCCCCTGAAGGATTATACTCAGTTTTGCTGGGTAGGTGATTCTTGCTTGTAATCCTATCTCCTTTTCCGTCCAGAATATTATATTCCATGCCCTGCAGTCCCTTAATGTAGAAGCAGCTAAATCTTGTGTTATCCTGATTGTGTTTCCACAATACTTGAATTGTTTCTTTCTGGCTGCTTGTAATATTTTCTCCTTGACCTGGGAACTCTGGAATTTGGCTACTATATTCCTAGGATTTTTCCTTTGGGGATCTCTTTCAGGAGGAGATTGATGGATTCTTTCAATTTCTATTTTGCCCTCTGGTTCTAAAATATCAGGGCAGTTTTCCTTGATCATTTCTTGAAAGATGATGTCTAGGCTCTTTTTTTGATCATGGCTTTCAGATAGTCCAATAATTTTTAAATTCTCTCTCCTGGATCTATTTTCCAGGTCAGTTGTTTTTCCAATGAGATATTTCACATTGTTTTCTAGTTTTTCATTCTTTTGGATTTGTTTTACAGTGTCTTGATTTCTCATAAAGTCACTAGCTTCCAATTGCTCTCTTCTAATTTTTAAGGAAGTATTTTCTTCAGTAAGCTTTTGGACTTCTTTTTCCACTCGGCCAATTTTGCTTTTTAGGACATTCTTCTCCTCATTGGCTTTTTGGACTTCTTTTGCCATTTGGGTTAGGCTATTTTTTAAGGTGTTATTTTCTTCAGTATTTTTTTGGGTCTCCTTTAGTAAGGTGTTGACTTGTTTTTCATGATTATCTTCCATCACTCTCAGTTTTTCCTCTACTTCTCTTACTTGCTTCTCAAAATCCCTTTTGAGCCCTTCCAAGGCCTGGGACTGATTCATATTTTTCTTGGAGGCTTTGGATGTAGGAGCTTTGGCTTCATTCTTCTTCTGGTTGTATGTTTTGATCTTCTCTGTCACCAGAGTAAGATAACATAGTCTGACTCTTTTTGTGCTGCTTACTCATGATCCTGGCCAATTACTTGTGTTTTAAACTCTTTGTTAAGGTAAAAGTCTGCTTCCAATGTGGAAAATGCTTTTGGACTTCCTTTTCCATTTGGCCAATTTTGCTTTTTAAGGCATTCTTCTCCTCATTGGCTTTTTGGACCTCTTTTGCCATTTGGGTTAGGCTATTTTTTAAGGTGTTATTTTCTTCAGTATTTTTTGGGTCTCTTTTAGCAAGCTGTTGACTTGCTTTTCATGATTTTCTTGCATCACTCTCATTTCTCTTCCCAGTTTTTCCTCTACTTCTCTTACTTGCTTCTCAAAATCCCTTCTGAGCTCTTCCATAGCTTGGGACCAATTCATATTTTTCTTGGAGGCTTTGGATGTCGGAGCTTTGACTTTGTTGTCTTCCTCTTGTTGTATGTTTTGATCTTCTTTGTCACTGAAGAAAGATTCTATGGCCTGGCTTTTTTTGTGAGGTTTGGACACGATCTCAGCCAATTACTTGAGTTATAAACTCTTTGTTGAGGTAGGAGTCTGCTTCCAGTGTGAAGAATGTACTGTTCCAGGCTTCAGGCGTTTTGTGCAGCTGTTTTCAGAGCTACTACTAGGGATCTGTAAATTTTCAGTTTTTCCAAAGTGGTATGATCAAAAGAAAGGTGTATACTCCTTTCCTGGCCTATGCTCTGGTCTATGAGTGATCAGAAGTACTCTTTTCTGCCTTGGAACTGTGAAGAGGATTTCCTCTCCACCACCACTGCGAGCTCCGTGGTGCCAGCACTCTCCCTTGCCCCAGGACCTCCACACAAAACTGTGACTCAGATCCGAGCACGGGCAAAACAAAACAATTCTGCCTCAGCACCAGCAAAGAGATCCCTGCAATCCCCTACTGTCAGCCACTCGATTCCCCCTCAGTCTATGGGCCAGAAGCTCATGAAGCAGCTGCTGCCCCAGGGCTGCTCTGGGACTTGGACCAACCTTCTCTCTCACCACAGTCACAGACTTTTCCTATTGACCTATTAATCTTCCTTGTCGTTTGTAGGTTGAGAAGGCTGGAAAAAAACACAGCTGCCTCTGATTCAGTCCTTTAACGGCTACTCTAGGTTCGCTGAGGTCTGTTTTGTCTGTGAGCCCAAGCTGAACTGCATTCCTCTCTTTGTCCAGCATGATAGACCTTTCTAATCAACCATCCAGGTTGTCTTAGGCTGGAAATTTGTTTCACTCTGTCTTTTTGTAGGTTCTGCTGCTTTTGAATTTGTTTACAACCATTTTTTACAGGTACTTGAAGGGGTTTGGTGGAGACCTCAAGCATGTCACTGCTTTTACTCCACCATCTTGGCTCTGTTCCAACTACTTCTTCCAGTACTGGGTGCTGGGGGTAGGAGAGTGAACTCAAAGGTCATATGTGCCACATGCTTCAAAGGAAAATTAAGATAACAACTGTTTAAGTTGGAAATCACATTTTTACTAGCAGTTGGGGCTTCTCTGAGTTTTGACCTGAAGCTATTGGGGAGAGGTAGAAGAACATGAAGAGAGGGAGGGGGAGAAGAATGGAAGAGCAGGGAAGTAGAAAGAGTATGAAGAGGGAGAGAGGAAGGAGCAAGAGAAAGAGAAATTTTAGTTTTATAAAGACATGGATGTATGGACTTTGGAAAATATAATGTAATATTACCTTATAAGGATAAATTTTCTGACTTATTATAAGATAGTGACACTTGTTACATGACCCTAGCCTAGGCTTTAGCCTGTTATTGTAGACAAGCAACCACTGTTATGCTTTTGAAGTAATTCTTAACTAGTATGTGAAGCTGTACATGTGATTTTCTGAAACTACTTTTTTTCTTTTGCATTCCTAAAGTATTTTTTAATTAGAGAAGCAACATATATATATAGATATAGATATATAGATATATACACATATATATTCACATATATACATATATGTGTGTGTATAGATAGATATAGATATAGATATATACATGATGAGTAGAAAGAACTTTTCCTAAAATAGGGGCAGCCAATGAATACACCCAGAGTTGAGAGATCAGTGCAAGAAATAACAAACACACTAGAGTAATTGGATTGGAGTGTATATCGTAGAGGGAGGGTATAAATTGTGAGAAGAATGGAAGAGTAGCAGATGGGAGGAATGAGGGTAACTTATGAAGCACCTTGAACACCAAAGAGAGGATTTTATATTTTATTCTGTAGGTATTAGGGAGCCATCTGAAATTATCGAGTAGGAGGGTGATATGGTAAGACCAGTACTTTATGTAGATCACTTTGATTGCTATGTGGATGATGGTCAGCAGAAGGGAGAGACTTGAAGGCAAGACACCAACTAGTAGACTATTGTTATTGCAATAATCTGGGCATAAGTTGATGAGGGCCTGCACCAGGTACTGACAGAAGAGGTCAGAGGAGAAAAGAGAGCTCACATGAGAGATGTTATGAAGGCAGCATCAATAACCCTTGTCAACAGATTGGATATTGTGGGTTTTTAAGAGTGAAAAGTCAAAGATAACATCTATATTGTGAGCCTAGGTGACAGGAAAGATGGTTGGACCTTCAACATTAATAAGCAAAATAGAAATAGGGGAGTATTGTATGGGAATAGATAATGAGTTCAATTGCAGACATTTTTGAATTTAAGATGTCTCCTAGACACACGGGAGAAGATGTTTGATAGGAAGTTGGAGCAGAAAGGTTAGGGCTGAATAAATAGATTTGAGAATCATCTTTATGGAGAATATTGAATTCATGGGCAATGATGACATAAGTGAGGAAAATAATATTAAGGGAAAAGAGAAGAGGGCCCAGGACAATTTTGTTATGATTTAATCTATCAACATTTATTAAGCATCTACTTTTTGCCAGGCATTGTGCTAAGCTCTGGAATTTCTTACAAATGCTATTATAATTATTTATGAAGAATAGCTGCTGAAGAGCTTCCAATAGAATGTCAGGGTCTTGAGGGAAGGTAATCCTTGTTTTTTATCTTTATACACCCTAGTCCCACAAATATCCTTTCATATGATGAGCCTTTAATATAGATTTAATGAACTGGATTTAATTGATAATATATAGAGAGGTTATGTTATATTTAGATTAAGAAGTTATCAGCACTGGTGAAATTTTGGATCTTAACAGCATTGAAGAATTTCAGTCATTTAATTTTTCTTTTCTCTTCTGCAAGATTATAACTCCTTGTGGGGAGGGACTATTACATTTTCAACTTTGTACCCCCAGCACAAAGTACAGTACATTGCACATACTAGGTCTCTAGTAAATGTTTCTTGAATTGAATATTCTTCAAAAGAGTCCCTTTATAATAAATCTAATAACCCTTGTTAATTCACAAATTTCTTGCTTACTGATGCCTACAAACAAACAAAACTTAAACCTTTAACTTATTTGGACATAATGTTGAACTCATTGGAGTGTACTAGAAGATATCATTTGGATTTTAATTACCTGATTCTTCAATCCATCATGAGATTCCCTTACCAAGTCTCGCTAAGGTTTTAATGCCACCTTTGCAGGAACAGCTGTTAGCAATTCTCCAAACTGGATGACATTATCATGACTCCAGTACAGAATCCGAATAAAGAAACAAACAAAAAAATCATGTTCTTTTAAAATTCAGTTAGGTGCACTACGGGGAAAGAAATCAATGTTTACCCAAAGAAAAAGAATAAGGCAGTTGAGGAAGGATATTTTTTTCTTCAAGCTTGTCAGAACACTTTAAAGGAAGCTAAAATAGATCCTGTAATAGCTCAAATGCACTGAAATGAATATAGGAAAGTCCAAAGAAGAGACTAACAAAAGAACTGCAAAAAATAAGATTGATGAGCCTGAGGCCCAGAACCATATTTCTTTTTGATCATATGAGAATGGCAATGAGAATCTTTGTACAGATACACTATGATACTTTTTTATTTTGGCTAGGCAATGGGGTTAAGTGACTTGTCCAGGGTCACACAGCTAGTAAGTGCTATGTATCTGAGGCCGGATTTGAACTCAAGTCCTTCTGACTCCAGGGCCAGTGCTCTATCCACTGTGCCACCTAGCTTCCCTCTATACCATGATACTTTGATGAACATAAGCTCTGAAAATACTATTCTATTTAACACAATGGCAGAGAGGCATATATAGGAAGTTTCCTGTCACATTCATTCATTCAACTAATCCATAAACATTTATTAAGCATCTACTATGTGTCAGGCACTTTGTTAAGTACACAGTTAATTCTGCAATTATTTTTACCATTTAAATAGAGTGCAGATAGAAATGGTTCTACAAGTTATTATCCTGCTATGCTTCTTTTACATTTAATATTCTCAAGACTATTGCACAGGTAAATAAAATTGCTTTGATTAACTGAATAAAATTATTAGTATATGAGATTATCTTTTGCAGGCTCTCTGATAGTATCTTGAGGGCAATCTTACAAACAGAACGAGGAGAACGAACATAATCTTGTTCATATGATCTTGATTTTTTTTGGCTAGGTTTCTATACAGAATACCCTTTATTATGTGAATATGAGTCTTTATGCACTTTGAAGTTTTAATTCCTTCAAACTTTAATTCCTTCAAATCCACCAAGACATTTGGAATCCTCTGAATTTTGAAAGTCTTCATTACATAGTTTTGTAATTCTGAGTATTTATTATGGTTATATCTATTTTAAAAATGTTGTTCTTGGTTTAGATTCTTAAAATCTAGCTACTGCTCAGATTCTTACAATCTAGCCAATAGCTCAGTAATGTTCAGACTCCTTAAGAATCTGCCCAATATGATGGATGTTTTAATAAACCTTGTCTTTGACTGAAAGAAGGGTTGGGTTGAATTCTTTCAGGCAGGATCTGCATGTTGTGATTTTGGGGTCCCAGCCCCCTAGAACCTTAAACCTTATCATTTTTGTGGTCCATATGGGGAAACTGCCTAACCTGAAGTTCTTCTTCAGCCAAGACTGGAAGGTATGTAAGCCTCCCCCACCTCCTTTCTTGCTTTGCGGTTGGGGGTCACTCTCCAAGCACCAAGGCTTGGAGTGCTTTTTGGGCAGACTGTTACAAGGCTGTCTTGCACTTGGCCTGATGCCATGACAGTGAAATAGCAAGAATAAATACAACAGAATTCATCCTTCCCCTCCCTATGTGGGGATTTTCAAAATTGTCCAGTCTGCAAGCAAGACTACTGCAGCAGAGGTCTAAGTCAATGGCACTTTGTTAAAGGCTCCATGGTCCCCTCTAATGAAGTGGACATCAGGTCTTCCTCACAATCTCTTCCTCCAGGGCCTTAGTTTTATTGTGCTTGATACCCACACAATACAGGTGGAGCAGGCCAAAATGCAGTCTATTTGATGCATAGACCTTGCTCTTGATCCTGTAAGAAAGTCCACAAAATACAGAATGTCATTGCTTGATAAACAGATTAGTGAGCAAACCTTAACAGACCTATCTTAACCTATGAGGAGGTCCTACCAAACCAATGAGCATACTCATGGCCTGGGCTAAAAAACAGATATCCAAACATCTACATGGGCCAATAGGTGGTAGAAATGCAGGCCACAGGCCAGCAACAAGTGTCATTCATTGGCTACACGCTCATGGTTATCTCCATATATTGGACAATATAGGGATGCCAAGGGACAGAGGGGCAACAAAAATAGCTGTGGGCTTTCTAGGTAATTGATTACCTCTGCCATGGTGGGTTTGGTCACCATAAGGAGTAAAAAACAAAGGTGGCAGTCCTCTAGTTAGTTTCCTATGATTAAGCAGGTGAATTTGAAATCTTCACTTCACAGCTCTGAGGTTTACTATCAGAACTTACAATCACCACCCCTATGGAATCATAGAGAACCAATTAATACTGATTGGAATAAAATAGGGGTCCAATAAAATAGGAGTCCACTTAATCATCTCTCATACTTGCAAACATATCTGGAAAACATACACGACTGAATACTAAATAGAAAATCCAAGAAGAAAAAAAATGGAGTTATTTCCCCCCCTAAGTCAACAGAGGGAAACAAATAGAGATCTGCACACACTATGTGCAGGTTTTGCCAGGAATGGACAAATGGAACATTCCAGTGCAGGGAGAATCTATGCACCAAGGTGAGAAGAGGTCCTAAATCAAACACAAAGGGCTTTAAGCTTGCCTATAGTACACAAATAAGTACAAACTGTCCACTCTGTTCTTCACTACCTCATTCCAGCTTACAGATCCATGGTTGAATAAGGACGTGATTTATGCCTAATGCTAGCATTCTAGGGTAAGGAACATTTGTCAGCCCTGGACTGTGTAATGAGAAACACAAAAGTTCAGAAGCATAAGTAGCAGTAGTATATCTTAGGCCGCAGGAATGCAAGATCTCAGTTTTATCTTCTGTGTCAGTCTGAAGTCTAAGGTAAGAACCCTAGATCCAAAGGAAGGCTGTAGCACTGTCACTCTGAAACAGCAGGGAAATTCAGTTCAATGATAATGGCTGAATCCAGCAGCAGTCTACTGGAATTCCAATCAGGGAAAGCCACAGATACATTGTTTCAATACAAAGCTACGTCAGGACCTTGTAGAGTTGAGAACAAGAAGGCCTAAACCAGTACCCTGCATTAGAACATTTTGAGAGCACTAAAAGCTCAAAGATTCTTAGCTTTAGTTATTGCTGAGATCATGGAATAACGTAGCTCTTCACACACACACACACACATACACACACACACGCACACACCAGTAGAAGGATTAGCCCAGAAATTCCGTCTTGAAGTCAGCGAAGCCCACCCCTAACCTAATGTCCAAAGTCAGGAAGTAGGCTAGATGAATAAGCCACATAGAAACAAACAAATAAGAAAAGGTTCTCATTGTAAAAATGAGCAAACAAAACAAAATAAAACAAAAAAGCTGACATGGTTCCACAGATGTTTCACATAAAGCTAGAAAAACCTGAGTTTAAATCTGGCCTCAGACATTTACTGACTGTGTGACCCTGGACAAGTCAGTTCACCCCAATTGCTACTTACCTCCCTATCTATATATCCATCTATCTATCCATCTATCTGTCTCTCTATCTCTCTCTCTCTCTATCTATCTATCTATGTGATACACACATGTATATGTCATATATAACCCCACATTTATGCCATATGTACATATATGATCCATACATATATAAAGCCCATATATATGTCATATATAACCCTAATTCCTACATATATAATATGCATATATATACATGCATATACATTATATATACATTTACATATGCATATGTAAATACATATACATATATACACACATTTATATATGTGTGTGGAACTGAGCCAAAAAAAAGAGCTATTCCCTGATCGACAAATAGTCAAAGGATATGAACAGCCAGTTTTCAGAAGAAAAAAAAAATAAAACTATCAAGATGAATGAAAATGATGGTTTAAACTACTGTTAATTAGCAAAATCCATATTAAAGTTACTCTTACACATCATATTGGCTAACATGATAGAAAAGGAAAATGACAAATGCTGGATGATTTGTGGAAAAAATAAGTACACTAAAATATTATTCATGAAATTGTGAGCTGGTCCAACTGTCCTGGAAAAAGAAATCAGAAATAATCCTAAAAGGCTATTAAACTGTGAATATCCTTTTACCCTCCAATATCATTACTGGGTCAATATGCCAAAGAGATAAATGGAAAAGGAAACATATACAAAATATGTATAGCAGATGTTTTTGTGGTAGCAAAAATTTAAAAATTGTACTGATGGCAATAAGTTGGGGAATGGCTAAATAAATGGTGGTATATGATTGTGATGGAATACTATTGTGTTGTAAGGAATGATAAAGTGGATAGTCTCAAAAAAAAACCTGGGATGACACATATGACTTGATACAACATGAAGTGAAAAGAACTAGGAGAACATTGTACATGGTAACAGCAATAGTGTAACAACAATAGGTAGAGAAAGAGTTAGCTACTCTATCAATGCAAAAACATTATATCAATTCCAAAGGACTCATGACAAAGAAATGCTATTCACTTCCAGAGAGAGAGCTGATGAACTATGAGTAAAGATTGAAGCATATTTTCTTTCACTTTCCTAATTTTTTGGCCTTTTTTTGGTTGCATGCTAGTATGGAAATATTTTGCATGACTTCATATTTATAGTGAATATTATGTTTTTATTTATTTATTTACCTTCTCAATAGGTGCATAGGGGTGAAGGGAAAGAGAAAATATGGATCTGAAATTTAAAAAAAATCTTTCTTGTATTATATTTTTATTCATTTTCTTAAACATTTCACAATTACATTTTCATTGATTCTGGCTGCATATGAGAGGTTTTTTTGTCTTTTTTTTGTTTTTTTTTTTTTGCCTGCTTATAGCTCACTATCAACAAGTTTGGTACCTCTGCTGTAGAGAAAAATAAAAAGGCAAATACTAATAAATAATCATTAGGGGAAATATGAGCATAATCTGTTTGTATTCTAATATAGGGAGGCATTATATGTGTATGCTTAGAATCTGATCAGCATTAGGGATTAAAGAAGATATCAAATTAGACAAAGGGAATCATAGTAGTTATATCATTTCTTAATGATCTTAAAAGATGGGAAGAACAAATACACTTGGAGGGAAGAAGGATGGAGAAAATTGTGTAACATATTTGGGTTGCACATGAAGAATTCAATACAAGCAAGAAGGAAGGGTAATGTATAGTGACTGACACTTGATCTTCATTGAAATCTGAACTCATCAAAGGACCAAAAAATACATACACAAATGCAGATGAACAGTTGAGTACTGAAATCCATCGTATCAATAGGGATTTAGGAGAGTAAAGGAAGAAGGTAGAGTGGGGGCAGTGGAGAATAAAGGAGTGATAGATTAATGGAATAATTAGTCCTCAGCAAAACAAACTCTAGCTAAGGATGTATAAAAATATTAAAAGAATCTATGTTGCAATGGAAGACAATTGGGGAAAAAATGTGCATTCCCTCCAGTTGAGAAATACCTGAACAAGTGAGAGTATATAAATGTGATTGAACACTGTTATCCTTCAAGAAATTATGAAGTGGATTGTTTCAGAGAAAGCTGGTAAGGCTTTGATAAACTGATTCAAAATGAAGTGAGCAGAACAGGAAAACAATTCATTATTCCTGAAGTGACAACAATATTAGAAAGACAAGCAGCTTTGAAAGACTCAGGAACTCTGAGGAGTTCAATGACCAACTACTATTTGGAAGCATTTGGGGTAAAACATGCTACCTACCATGTGAATGACTGAGTGCCTATTCAAACACACACACACACACACACACGTGTATATTTATGAATATACATAAATTCAAGTAGAACTGCAATATATATGATGTGTACATATAAATCACATATAAATATGATTTGTACACAAAATGTGTATGTATAGATTTGTGATACACACATATATGTTTGTATGTATGTATATATACACACACATATATGTATATATATACATATATATGTATATATATAATGGAGGTTTTTTTTCTTTCTTTTTTTTATTAGATGAGAGGGGAAAGGGAGAGGGAGAAGGTTGATTTAAAAAATACAATTTTAATTCAAAATAGAAGATACAGGAAGGTTAGGTTTTGGCCAGGGATGGAGTTAACATAATGAGATACAGTAAAAACTAATTTCCCAAATAATTGCTGATGTAGTCTAAAGAGCTTTAATCTGAAACTTAAAGAGGCCTGGGGCAAAAAAAAAATAAGCACATAAATCTGCCAAAAGAGTAGCCACAAAAAGTAGCAGGTGCAATGTAAAAAAAATATAAGAAGACAATATAACAAGAAAAACAACAATAATAATAAAAATCTCTTTTGGTTTTAAATATTGCCATAGAAATGTTCACAGTATGGGTGAAAAATAAGATAAACTGGATATTTAAACAGAGTGACATAATTACAACTTCATCAGTAGTGTTCAGGCTATGGATATGAATCAAATATAATAGGACTATGAAAGGGTAAACTTTCAAAATGAACAGTTTCAATTAAAGGTTACTAAAATGTTATAATCTAAGAAAAACATTTTTATGAGGAAAAGGACAGTTCTCAAGAATGAAACTCTATCAACACAAATACAAACCATATTTAAGAAGAAGAAATAAAATGAATCAGTTGGTAAAAGGACAAATGGATTTTGGTATTTGAATGCAATGGAATATTATATATATATATATATTTATACATATATAAAAATTTTTCTTATTTTGCTAAGACTTAATCAATCTAGCATGAATTTAGTATTGTCCTTCACTGTTTGTCCCAAAATTTCTTAATCTTACAAATTTACTCAGGTAACCTAAAGTCACTTGGGTCATGGTGGTACTCTTGTGACTTGTACGCCCTCTCCCCCTTGTAACTTCAACCATCACCCATTTCCAAAGAAACTTGATTAACCTAAAGGTGAATCTAATCAATCTAAAATCTTTTACTAAAGGGTAACCTGATCAATTTAAGTTGTTGTAGTTAAATATCCATGGCCTGCAGACTACTTCCATCACCAACGAACTAATCACATCCCCTAATGACATAATGGAGAAGAGCTAAGAAGACACATTCCACTTCATCATTGGAACATCTAACCAATCAGAAGAAGACGCACATATGTTGCTGAAGAATTTGCTCTGTCATCTTGATCACTATATAAAAAAAAACCAAACCATCAGCCCTCACTTGGGGTCTAAGATCGTGGAGAGGTATTGACCTCATTCATTAACAAATGCTATCCCTATAAATAAATGGATCATGTTCAAAACTTTGTCTCTTAAAATTTCAATCATGATAATATTTTCATGAGAAAAGCATGGGGCTCAATTTTGATTTATAACTTTCATTCACAAGTTAGGTGACCAAGTCTTTTAAGAGTCTTAGATTCTTCATCCATAAAATAGGGAAAATAATATTTGTAATACCTGTATCATAGGATTATTGTAAGAAAAGCATTTTTATAAATTTAAAGGACTACATGAAAGACGTAAATTGCCATTATTGACAAAAAGTCATTATAGAAGTTCTGAGAAAGGAAAACACAATTCTTATGATGGAGATTACGTAAGCCTCCATTGAGAAAGGAGCATTTGAACTGGTCATTGAAAGATAACTCTGATTTTAACAGTTAGAGATGGAATTATAGTGGTGGGAATTCTAGGTGAAAATAATATCGTGAGCAATGATAAAGGTCTGGGAAAGAAAAGAAATATTTAGGGGAAATTGACAGATAGTCTGACTATCACTTAGATTTCATGTCCAACAGTAGTGAAAGCCAAGTATTACGTGATTTGTAGAAGTACTGTGAAGGCATGTTGGTTTAGAATTTATACTTCATTTAATAGAGAAATGGCAAAAAATTGGGATTTTAAAATAGAAAGACATAATCACATTCCATTAGGAATTTTCTTGTTAAAGATAGCAGAATCATTTTCTGTTTCCTTCTTCAAGTCATTTTCCAATGAAGAAACTGAGGCAAACAAGGTTAAGTGGCTTTCCCACTGTCCTATAGCTAGTAATCTGTGGTCAAATTTGAACTAAGGTCTCCCTGACTTCTGGCACTGAGTTCTATTCACTGTACCATCTAATTGATATATTTTTAAAAATTACTTAATTTATTTTTAGTTTTTCACATTCACTTACACAAGATTTGAGTTCCAAATTTTCTCCTCATCTTTCTCCTCCCCCCACTCCAAGATAAGCATGCATTCTGAATACCTCTTTCTCCAATCTGCCCTCCCTTCTATCACCCCCACTTCTCTTATTCCCTTCCCATTCTATTTTCCTGTAGAGCAGGATAGATTTCTTTACCCCTTTGCCTGTATATCCTTATTTTCAAGTTACATGTAAAAACAAATTTTGACATTCATTTTTAAAACTTTGAGTTCCAAATTCTTTCCTTTCTTCTTTCTCCACCCATCCTTATTGGGAAGGCAAGCAATTGGATATAGGTTACATGTGTAGTCATACTGTGAAAGACTAACTGTATTTCCCTCCATCCTATCCCACCCCGTTTATTCTATTCTCTCCTTTGACCCTGTACCACCAAGAAAAAAGCATATTCCTTTCTATCCCTATTCAATTTTCTCCAGAGGTCTATCATAAGTAACTTTTTCTAATATTCTATTCACCTCCTTAACTTCTTTCTTGTTTATTTTGTGTTTAGATTTATCTAGTTTAGAGAGGTGGAGGTTAAGGTCCCCCACTAGTATAGTTTTGCTGTCTATTTCTTCCTGTAACTCCCTGAACTTCTCCTCTAAGAATTTGGATGCTATACCATTTAGGGTATATATGTTTAGTAATAATATTACTTCATTGTCTCTGGTGCCTTTTAGCAGGACATAGTTTCCTCCCTTACCTCTTTTGATAAGATCTATTTTTGCTTTTGCTTTGTCTGAGATCAGGATTGCTAACTGTTTTTTTTTTTAACTTCAGCTGAAACATAATATATTCCGCTCCAGCCTTGTACCTTTACCCTGTGTGTGTTGCTCTTTTTCAAATGTGTTTTCCTTGTAAACAACATATTGTAGGATTATGATTTTTAATCCATTCTGCTATCTGTTTCTGTTTTATGGGAGTGTTCATCCCATTCACATTCACAGTTATGATTACTATCTTTGTCATTTCTTCCCCTCCCTCATGGTTTTCTTTCTCCTTTCTCCTTTTTCTTCCTCACTAGTGTTTTGCTTTTGACCACTGCATCCCTCAGTCCTGCCTCCCTTCTATTAGCCCCTTCCCTTTTCTTGCCCTTTACCCTTACTACTTCTTCCCTCTCTTCTATTTCCCTTCCTTTTTCTTTCTCCTTTTCCCTCTTACTGCTTATAGGGCAAGTTAGTTGACATTGTTAACAGAATTTTATAGGACTAGATTCTAATCTGGGAATGGCTGGAGGCAAAATAGAGCAAGTCAGAGAGGGATGTGTTAGAATCAAGTGGTGGTTTAATTAGCTAATTTCAGAGCTAAGAATGCAGTTTGCAAACCTGGAGTTATCCTGAGAAGGAAAGCTCATCAAACTGGAATAAAGGCAAAGTTTTTATACATAAACCACAAGTGAGGAGGGGAGTAAAAGGTGGATTACAAGAAAATCATTTCTAGGTCTTGATTGGTTTCCAAGAGCAAACCTACAAGTGCATGACAATGAAATTTTTCTTCAATCCTGTGGGAATTACTTAAGTTGTTTGTCTGAAATTTTCGGGGTTGGGATTACTTAGTGGGGCACAGAACCTGAGTTCTGTGACAGAAACAGGTTTTACAATCTTTGATTCACTTCACTTAAGGTACACAAGTGCAATAATGTCAGGATTGGCAGAGTTGATTGATAACTTCAAGCTTCATTATGAGTCTCTGTGTCTGAAGCCAGAATCTGCTGGGAAAATGGGAACTCTGAGAAGTCTAAATTATTAGTATATTCATTTCACATATCATATCAATTAATGTGAGTCTATAAATCTCTTTACCATGAAGAGATATAATACACATACACATAATTATGTTTATGTATGTTTGTATGTATGTGTGTATATTTCTATTTATCCTTCATCTATCATCTGTATCACATTTCTATATATCTATCAATCTATCTACAATACATGGATAAATAGAGCTACATATTTACATATGGGTCATGTCTCTATATATCTATCAATCCACCTATCTAGTTTCTCTCTTAGAATAGAGGCTTATGATAATTTTTACAACCAGTGTCTCTGATAAGGGCCTCATTTCTAAAATATATAGAGAATAAAATAAAATTTATAAGAATACAAGTCATTCTCCAACTAATAAATGGTCAAAGGATATGAACAGGCAGCTCTAAGATGAAGAAATTAATGCCGTCTATAGTTGCATGAAAAAATACTCTAAATCACTATTGATTAGAGAAATGCAAATAAAAACAACTCTTTGGAACCACATCACATCTATCAGATTGGTCAATATGATAAAACAGGAAAATGACAAATGTCGAAGACGTGGGAAAATTGGAACACTAATTGTGATGGAGTCGTGAAATGATTCAACCATTTTAGAGAGCAATTTGAAACTATGCTGAAAGGGCTACAAAAATGTGCATACCCTTTCACCCTGCAGTACCACTTCTAGGAAGGACTGTTTCTCAAAGATATCATACAAATGGAAAAAGGACCCACTTGTACAAAAATACTTATAGCAGCTCTTTTTGTAGTGGCAAAGAATTGGAAATTGAGAAGATACCCATCAATTGGGGAATGGCTGAAGAAGTTGTGGTATATGAATGTAATGGAATACTATTGTGCTATAAGAAATGATGAATAGGCAGACTTCAGAAAAACCTGGAAGACTTGTATGGTCTGATGCTGAGTAAAGTGAGCAGAACCAGGAGAACTTTATACACAGTAACAGGCATGTTGTGTGACAACTAATACTGATAGACTTAATCCTTTTCAGCAATACAAGGATCTAAGACATCTCCGAAGACCTCATGATGGAAAATGATATCCACATCCAAAGAAAGAAGTATGGAGTTTGAATGGAGATTGCTATTTGTTTTTCTTCTGTTGTGTTTTGTTTCCTCTTTCTTGTGGTTCCTCCTATTGGTTCTAATTCTTCCTTATAACATGACTAATGTGAAAATATGTTTAATAAGAATGTATATGTATAGCCTATATCAGATTATGTGCCATCTTGGGGAGGGAGGTGGGAAGGGAGGGGAGAAAAATATAAAAGTCAAAAGCTTATGGAGGTGATTGTTGATGAATCAAAATAAATTAATTAAAAAAAAGAATAGAGGCTCATGAAGGACAGAGAATATTGTACTTTTTGTATTTGTATCCTTAGAGTTTAAACAGAGACTGGCACAAGATCTTAATAAGTGCCTTTTTGGAGCAGCTAGGTGGTGCAGTGGATAGAGCACCGGCCCTGAAGTCAAGAGGACCTGAGTTCAAATGTGCCTTCAGACCAAATACTTGACATGTACTAGCTGTGTGACCTTGGGCAAGTCACTTAACCCTGATTGCCTCCCTAAAAAAAAATAAATAAATAAAATACATAAGTGCCTTTTTCATTCACTTCACCATTTATTCATTGAATCATTCATTCGTCCTTGCAGGATGGCAAAGAATATGTGATTAGTCCTAAAAATCAATAGCTGATTTAAAAAAAAACATATTTATGCATCTATAATATGTCTAGCCCTGTGCTAAGTTCTTTATATATGCTATCTCAATTGATCCTCATAATCCTGCGGGTTATATGCTGTTATCCTCATTTTACAGTTAGGGAAACTGCGACTGGCAGAAGTTAAGTGACTTTCTTGGGGGTCACACAGCTACTAAGTTTCTGAGGCAGCATTTAAACTCAATTCTTTCTCACTCTGGGCGTAGTGGTATATCTACTGTTTCATCTAGTTAGGTAAACAAGTTGTCAAGAGCCAGGCTTTCTATCTTTGTTGTTTTCTCCTTACCCAGTTCCCTTCCTCTCTATTCATCCATGCCAGTATTAACCTCATGATATTTTTTTCCTGAGCCTCTGAGCATATTGATTTTTTTTTTAGCATGCCAACTGCCCAACAAAATGGGACCAGATCTTATCAATGTAGGTCTGGACTCTGCCTGCAGAGGAGGGGGGGTACAGGCTTTTATATATTCAAAACAATCAGATAAGGCCAACTAATTTTTAAAAAAAACAAATTTTGGTAGTCTGATTTCTTTTTAAATAATATTTTATTTTTTCCCACTTGCATATAAAAACAATTTTAATATTCATTTTTTTAAAGTTTTGAGTTCCAAATTCCAACCTTCCTCTCCCCCTTCCTTCCTAATACAGTAAGTTATCTGATATAGGTTATTTATGTGCAATCACGTAAAACATTTTCATATTAATCATTTTGTTTGTGTGTGTGTGTGTGTGTTTGTGTGTGTGTGTGTGTGTGTGTGAGAGAGAGAGAGAGAGAGAGAGAGAGAGAGAGAGAGAGAGAGATTGCAAAATAGTATGCTTCAACTTGTATTCAAACATCAGTTCTTTCTTTAAAGGTGGATAGCATCTTCCATCATGAGGTTTTTTTTGGGATTGTCTTGTATCATTTTATTGAAGAGAATAGCTAAGTTATTCACAGTTCTTCATTGTGCAATATAGTTACTATTACTGTTTACAGTGTTCTCCTAGTTCCATTCACTTCACTTTGTATCAGTTCATGTAAGTCTTTCCAGGTTTTTCTGAAATCATCTTACTTCACATTTCTTACAGCACAATGATATTCCATTACAATCATATAACACAACTTGTTCAGCCATTTCAAAATTTCCAATTCTTAGTCACCACACAAAGAGTTGCTATGAATATTTTTGTACAAATAGGTTATTTTCCCCTTTTTATTTTTATGTCTTTGGGACCTAGTAGTGGTATTGCTGGATGAAAGGGTATGCACAGTTTTATAGACCCTGGAGTGTGGCCTGCTGCTTGTTTACCTGGTTCTTCTCTCACCCCACTGAGACAGATCTTTCTTGCTCTGCTGGTAAGTTGCTTCCCTTCTCCTGAATTGGTTCTTAGGCTTTTTTTCCAAGTCTGTTGGGAAAGAAATTTCAGGGGCCTCGAGGGAGTTCCTTCCTCACTCCACCATCTTGGCATCAGAAGCTTGCCTCATAGTAATTTTAAGATTTTTAATTTATTTTTTCCCATGCCTCATGTTGGAGCTAGTACTCACTGTTGGGGGGTAGAGGGTTCTCTTTCTTGGTCCTGGATCATTCGTCTTCTGTAATATGGATCTGTAGGAAGCATAATGACTTTCATTTGGGTAGAGGTGACTAGGAAGCTTTTTCTAGAAAGCAGAGGAATGGCTACCAACTTTTTTGTTTCTCTGTTCATCTAACTAAAATAGCTGTGTTTAAAATCACTAAGGATCTCTTAACTGTCAAATTTAATGACCTTTTCTAAATTCTCATACTTTTTGACATCTCTGTGCCCTTTGATATTTGTTTTTTAGGTAATTGGGGTTAAGTGACTTGCCTAGGGTCACACAGCTAGCAAATGTCAAGTGTCTGAGGTCAGACTTGAACTCAGGTCCTCCTGACTCCAATGCCAGAGATCTATCCACTGCACTACCTAGTTGCCTCAGCCTTTGATGTTTTTTCTTTCCTTTTCTCTATTTTATACTGTCTTTCTCTAGATTTTCATGACAATACTCAGCTATTTCTCTTTCTATCTCTCTGACCACTCCTCAGTTTCATTTCTTGGATCTTCATTCTGATTAGACTCATTAAACATGTATATCTCATCCAGTTCTCTCCTGACTCTTTTCTTCTCCATCTATACTATTTCACTTGGCCATCTCATCAGTCCCTTTGAATAAATTATTATTTCTATGATAATGATTCCAAAATCTATTTGTCCAACCTTAATATTTCTGTTCATCCTTAGTCTAACATTTCTAACTGTTAGTCATCTTGAACTGAACATGTCCAACACTGAACTCATTATCTCTGTCCCCACCAAAACCCTTCTTTCAAAAGTTCCTATTAGTATTGAGTGCCCCACCATAATCCTAATCCACAAGCAACCTAGGTTTCATCCTAGATTCTTTACTCCCACATCCTACATAGTTATGTTACCAAGGCCTGTCAAGTTTACTTTAGTCACATCACTAACATAATCCCTCTTCTTTCCTCTTACACTGCCACTCATAATCTCATACCTATACTATGGAAGGATGGAAGTTATCTCTCTCTGTCTCTCTCTGTCTCTCTCTGTCTCTCTCTCTCTGTCACACACACACACACACACACACACACACACATAAACATATACACATCTTCTTCAATAAGTTCCAGTAGTTGCCTATTACCTCCAGGTGATACATTAAAATCCTCTGAACATTTCCACTGGCTGTCTCCCATGTATGGAATGTTCTCCATCTTCATCTCCATCTCCTGCTCTCCTTGACTTTCTCCAAGTCCCGCCAAGGCTTCTACAGGAAGTCTTTTCCAATCCTCCTTAATCTTAGTGCCTTCTCTCTGAGACTATCCTTAATTTATCTTGTATATAACTTCTTTGTATATTGGTGTTTGCATGTTGTCTCCTCCATTAGATTGTGAACCCCTTGATATCATAGACTGTCTTTGCTATTCTTTCTATCTCCAGTGTACTTACACAGTTTGTGGCACATAGTATGTATATAAAGTACATACTATGTGCCACAAACTGTGTATGTTTATTGACTGACTGTTCTCTCTTTCTTCTAGGAGGAAGTTTACTAACACTGATTTGCCCAAGTTAATTTATATAATAAGGAACAGAACCAGGATTTGGGCCCCGACATGTTCCCCCAAATCATAGCACTTTTCCCACTGCACCATATTGCCTTTTTTGTGTGATATCCTCTTGCTGGTGTTCACACAGGAACACACAAAATCTTGGCCTTAAGGAAAGAAAATCAATTTCTACTTTTTCTTCTAGACCAACATTCCATGAAATATCATATATTAATGATAGTAAGTATCATTTTGCAGCTCCTAAGTTTTCAAGTTCTTCAGAATTGTATCATGAATTTTTAAATCATAGTTAACACAACTACCATTTATATGGCCTTAATTCTACATAAAGGCTACATCATCCTCTTATATTAGGCAGCCTGTATTTCACAGTATTTTCAAAGATTCTTTTTTTCTGTTTAATGTGTGGTTATAATTTAAATGTAAAAGGGTAGCTTTGTAGTTTTCTTCCCTTTAGACTTTATTTTTTTAAATACTCTCTTTAATTGGTCTTTTCACTGGTGCTGTTTATTTGGTTTTGATGATCTAGTTGGCATGCTTCCAGTTTCCCTTCAGAAGATGCCAATAACATTTTCCAAAGTATGTTATTTTAAAGATTTTGTTCATAGAAAAGGTAAAGCTAAATAGTAGATGGCTTTGTTCACTCAGAAGAGTTGACCAAGGGTGGTTGTGGTTACCCCTTCTGCTTTCCTCAGGGTTCTGCCTAAGGCATTGCTCCTGTCAGGTGTTCCTTGTCCTGCGAGGAACCCCAACCAGGATTTTTGCTCTCTTTCCTGCAGGAGAGATTTCAAAAGTTTCCCTGCTCCCTGTTAGAAAACAGCAGGCTAAAGAGATCATAAAACCCAAAGAAAATATTCTGAAAAGTATGTTGGAAATGAATGAATGATGCTAATTGTGACATCTGAGGGGAAAAAAAGTTTTTAAATGTTAAATATGGGTAGAGGAACAAAGAGATAAATGTAGCAGAACCTGCAACTAAATATTTTTCCTGACATTGAGAGAATATGATAAAATTAGTAATTGTGTTCTTTATTTTCCATTTCCCCCTCACCATTAGAAGAGAGTTCTTCATATACATATTTGTCTTTCTTGTTTTTTACTTCCTCTTCTTCAATTTACTTTTATTTATTCATTCATTCATTCATTCATTCATTCATTTATTTGTCTAGCTTTTTATTTATTTATTTATTTTTGCTAAGAAGGAAGGATATGCACCTTTAGATTTCCTTAGTGTATGGGGTTTTCCTCCATAAGTTAAAGCTAGCTAGCTCATTATTTTAGGGGATTCCCATGGGACATCAGGAGGTTAATTGATTGATTACTCAGGGCCACACAGCTAACAACTATTATAGGTCAGAGGCAGCTCTTGAATGTCTCAGTCTTCCAGGTGTCTAAGCTGGCATATTGTTCACTACAACAAAATAAAACTTCTTTCTCATGTTAGACAATATCCTTGTATAGCCATTTTGAAGTAATTGTGCCTTCAAGTATAATACTGCTTTCCTTTTGCAATATGACTAGCCTGCTATGATGATTTTCTTTTGAATTATGAGTGAGTTCCCAGGATTGAATTCTTCTCAAATAACTACCCATGCCCAGTTTTTCTATTATTAATTAAACAATGAGTTTTTGTGGGAGATATGTTGTAACTTTCTAAAGTCTGTTATAAGGGATTTCTTTTGAATCATTTGAAAATAAGGAAGAATTCCTAATGAATTTCATAATAGCATAATGAATTCCATTTGATAGCCACATTTTATACTCTTAATCAATATATGAAATTGTAGCAGGATTTAAAAAAAACAACAACTTGCCTAAAAAGAATATTGGATTTGGAAATTATAACAGGTTTGGGTTCTCATTTTTTTTGTGAGAAAATACAAATGAAAACTTCCAATTGAACTCTTCATATGATCACTATTAGTATCCCATCAAGTCAACATAATATAGAAACAATTATAATGGGGTCCTCTGATCCCCTCTAGTTTGTTGTCTTCTAATGAGAAGATGGAGTTTCTGTAAGATTATAATAATGCAAAATTTCAATTTCTTTCATTAAAGAGGGCAAGGACACCTTTTCATTCCTACTTTTCATGATCAGCATCTAGCAAAAGCAAAACACCTTTAATTCTTTTCCCACCTGGGAAATTCTTGGTTCATGATTTTAATTGTCTAGGAACCTGCCAGTGAGGAAGCTCCCTATACTAATAGAGAACTAATAGAGAACTATTCTAAAATTTATGATCTTGTTCAGTTGCCTGCAGGTGCTGAGAAGTTAAATGACCACACAGTAAATATGTCAGAAGAAGGATTTCAAGCAAGATGAACCTGACTGTGGTTCTTTATTCCTTATGCAATTCTGACTCTTGATTTTACATAGCAGGTGCTTCAGTTAATCAAAGTATCTTAGAGCTGGAGCTAAAAAAAAACAAAACAAAAAACACAAAGACAAAAAAATTCACAAGTCATTTTATCCACTTTCCCTTGGTTTATAGTAGAAGCCAATGAAAGTAAATGATGGGAAGCTCACACAGCTAGTGTCACAGAATCTAACCAAGTTCTTATTTAATTGTCAATTGAATGATATTTATGATATAATGTGAGTAATGGTAAAAGCTAATAATAAATTAAGTTTCAAAGTCATGTGTGGTTGGTGTTCCATTATTCTTTATTGCAACTTTGTAGGTGATTTGAGTTCCTTCCTTCCTTTCTTCCTCCCTTTTTTTTTAGGCAATTGAGGTTAAGTGACTTGCCCAGGATCACACAGCTAGTTAGTGACAAGTGTTTTGTCTAAGGCTGGATTTGAACTCAGGTCCTCCTGACTTCAGGGCCAGTGCTCTATCCACTGTGCCACCTAGCTGCCCCTCATTCCTTTTTGATACACAGCAGAAACAATGTTATATTCAGAATTTGAATAAGACCTAGACACAATTCATTCTATGTGAGTATGGGTAATTCACTTAAACTGAGTGATCCACAGTTTTTTTTTAATATATAAAATTGGAACAATAATTTATTTTGTGCCTGCCTCACAAGGTTCTTAGAAGGATCAAATGAGGTAGTGTACATAAAAATAGTTTGAAATAACAGCGATTTTATGAATGGGTATAATAATAATAATAATAGTAGCTATTACAATTCATATTTCATTTTATTCATCTCATCCTATTCCATTCCATTTAATTTCTTTATCTGCTTCACTGAGGCTTCTTTGCTGACCTTTAGCCTTCCTTAAATTTAATTTTAATGAAAATCTGTTTTCTCTCAAGGTTTACTGACACTATTGGAGACATGACTACTTGACTTTCTAATACCTAGGGATTCTCAGTTCCCTCATTTTATATCTTTTTTTTCCTTTTTCCTTTAAGTTTTTAATCAGGTTTTGAATTTTTTTTCTTCATGACACTTTTGATTATAATTTGTTACCTCAATACTTGGAATCATTTCTCTTGGCCATATAGATTTTTTGCAGCTTTTCTTTTATTGGTCTCAATCCTAACTTTTATTTCTTCCAATCTATAACACACACAATATACCACCTTGTCAAAAGAGCCTTCTTCATCCTTCACTGGCTCTTTATTGCTTTTCACATCATCTTTCCACAGTTATTCTTAGGTGCCAGTGCCTTCAAATAATCAACATTGGCTTTACATTCGTTTCTTTACCTCTCTTTGTCCTTCTATACATCTCAATCTCTATGCACAAAATATCTTCTGAATTCACAATCTAGTTCAAAACTCAAACCAAGTCAAAAGTAAGTTGAACAAATTAATCTGCCTTCCCTATTCTAAATCAAAGCTAAATAAATAACATCATCAAATATGCATAGAGAGGAAATCATTTTCTTTCTCACCTACTTAATAGTATTTTTTTCCTATTACATGCAAAGGTAGTTTTCAACATTCACTTTTATAAGATTTTGAGTTTTAAATTTTGTTTTCCCTCCCTTCCTTCCCCCCTCCCCAAGAAGGAAGTAATATGATATAGGTGATACATGTACAATCATATTAAACATATTTCCACATTAGTCATGTTGTGAAAGAAGAATCAGAACAATGGGGAAAACCATGAGAAAGAAAAAGGAAAGAGAAAATAGTATGCTTCCATCTACATTCAGACTCCACAGTTTTTTCTCTGGATGGGGATAGCATTTTCTATCAAGAGTCTTTAGGAATTATCTTGGATCATTGTATTGTTGAGAAGAGCTAAGTCTATCAAAGGTGATTATCACACAATGTTTCTGATACTGTTTACAATGTTCTCCTGGTTCTTCTCACTTCATTCAGCATCAGTTTATTTAAGTCTTCCCAGGTTCTTCTGCAATTCACCTGCTCATCATTTCTTATAGGAAATACAATAGTATTCCATTCTTATAGGAATATAATAGTATTCCATTACATTACCACAACTTGTTCAGCCATTCCCCAATTGATGGGCATACCTTCAATTTCCAATTCTTTGCCACCACAGAAATAGCTGCTATCAATATTCTTGTACTTGTGGGTCCTTTTCCCTTTTTCATGATCTCTTTGGATACAGACCTAATAGTGATATTGCTAGATCAAAGGGTATGCACAGTTTTACAGCCCTTTGGGAATAGTTCTAAATTGCTTTACAGAATGTTTGGATTAGTCCACAAGTTCACCAACAATTAATTAGTGTTCCAAATTTCCCACATCTCTTCCAACATATATCATTTTCCTTTTTTATCATGATAGCCAATCTGATAGGTGTGTTGTGCTGCCTCGGAATTTTAATTTGCAATGCTACAATCAATAGTGATTTAGAACATTTTTCATATGACTACAGGTAGCTTTAATTTCTTCATGTGAGTACTGCCTATTCACATCATTTGACCATTTATTAATTAGGGAATGACTTCTATTCTTACAAATTTGACTCAGTTTTCTATATATTTAAGAAATGAGGACTTTATCAGAGACACTGGCTATAAAGATTATTTTCCAGCTTTCTGATTTCCTTCTAATCTTGGTTGCATTGGCTTTGTTTGTGCAAAAGTTTTTTAATTTAATGTAATCAAAATTATTCATTGTGCATTTCATAATGTTCTCTGTCTCTTGTTTTGTCATAAATTCTTCCCTTCTCCATAGATCTGACAGGTAAATCATTCCTTAATATCCTAATTTGTTTATGGTATCACCCTTTTATTTCTAAATCACGTACCCATTTTGACCTTATCTTGGTATACAGTGTAAGATGTTGGTCTATTCCTAGTTTCTGCCATACTATGAGAAATAAATTTTCAATATATGCAAAACTTATATTTGTTGTTGTGTCAGGTTTGTTTCCTAAGGGTTTTTCTTTTAATATGAAAGGTATTGTATATAGGACAATATGAATGCTTTTAAAAAATAAAAAAGATTAATGCTGTAATTTGAAATTCTTCTTGACCTTTAGAACATCTTTAATTTGTTAGGGGAATTGTTTAAATTGACATACTCTGAGGAATTTGTACTTTGGTGTTCTTCAAATCTTTTGTACTCAATTTTCCCCTGATATTAAAGCCTTCATTTGAAAGTTGATGTGATACATTGAATAGAGAGCTACCTCTGATTCAGAAAGATTTGGGTTCAAGTGTCACTCTTAATTCAATCTGAATGTCTGACTGTTGACAAGTAATTTAAATATACAGTACCCCAGATAACTATTCAAGGTTGTAAATTGAAGACTTATTTGGTAGGTGATACGTCTTCATCAGGCATTTCCTGAAATTATATAATTATAGTTCTAATCTCTCCCAACCTCCCAAAATCCTAGGATTTTTTTTTTTAATTTGTAGTGTTATGTCGTGAACATACAGTCTCAAAAAATAGACTTTGAGGTCCTTGATGCCAGGAATGCCATTTTATTATTTAAACAATCCTAGATAAAAACAACAACAACTATATATTATTTATGTACATATCCACATTTATATGCATGCATATCTTACATATGTTATAAGCATTTATTGTCTACTCTGTACCATCTGTGCCAGACACTGTACTAAGCACTTACAAATATCTAATTTTATCTTTACAATAACTCAGGGTGCTATTACTATTCCTATTCTATAGATAAGGAAACAGACTGATAGAGGATACTTTCCTAGACTTGCACAGGTAGTCAGTATCTGAGGCCAGATTTGAACTCAGGTATTCCTGACTCCAAATCCCTTGTTCTGCTCCCTGTGCCACTTAGCTTCTTTGTATATGATTATTTAAAATATTTAGAACTTCACAAGAAATTAATATTTTCTGAACTCACAAGCCTCAATAGTTCCCTATACTCCCCCAAATTATAGCACAACTGGTGATGATCCAGCCTACTAGTACAGGAAGACTATGTGATTCCTTCCACTCCATTCACCCATCAAGGGACTAACTGAAAAATAGAACTTAGTCTGAAGTTCTATTCTAAATTCATTCTGACAAAGTTGGTGATTGAGAAATTTTCAGGAACCTTGAGGATCTTAAAAACAAACGAAAACTATGCTAGTTTTTTGAGTATCAATGGACAGTGACTCCTCAAATCACTATATTTGATTTCGGGAATAGCCTAATTTTAATGCTTTTTGATTCACTTGAAATAAAAAATAAACTCTCAATTAAAGGGGAACTCAGCCCTGGAGTAGTAATTTCCTTTGCAAAATCCTTAAATTATCTTTCTTTCATCTATTTAAACATGGAGAACTGTGTCCTCAAGAAATGTGGAATGCCTTATATCTTAATGGTAAGGAAATCTTGTGCTTTAAGCATAAGGCTTTGAAAGGTGGAGAACTCATTCTCTTCCAAGGAGGTTCCTTCTACATTTGTACAACTTTAATTTAGCATTTCTTTCTCACTTTATATTTGACAATGAAAAGCAATATGTCATAGTGGTTTCAAAAGGCTAGCTTCAGAGCTCTGGCTCTGATGTATACTAGAAGACTGACTACAGAAAGTCTTTTAAACTGTCTGCCTCCCTGACAAGTTTTTAGTTGTATTACTACTGAGTTGCTAGACTGCATTATAGCTTGGAGTTTCCACATTGGGAGTTCACCATATTGCTAGAATTACTAGGCTGGGCCAATGATATATTAATGATAATCAAAAAATATAATGCATCTTAAAAGATAAAATAAAATAAAACTGCATTTGAAGCACAAAAGTGATTGTAGTAGGACATGGCATCTCAGTGTATATCTTTAAGGGTAGCATTTATTTCTGGAATTAAAAATTTTCTGCAATGCAAAAATAAAATATTTTTTTGAAATGCTAACATTTCCACTGCCCCCTCCCCAGAAAAATGTTAATTCGTGAAAGCTTTCTAGTTATTCTTAACAAATAACAAAGAAAAATAGTCATTTCTCTCTAAAAATAAGGAATATTTAAAAGAAAATATGAAGAAAATACTATAGTTAATGCATAACCTATTATGGAACTGAAAAGAAATAAGGTTGCATCAGGAGTTACTTGAATGGTGTGAGCTGACCACTACCACCTTGTATTGCTGTTGCTAGGAGCTATCAAGAAAAATGTCACTCCTCACAGCAAGTGATGAGATTTGACATATGGCATCAAAGCATCATTAAAACTCCACCTGCTGCAGAAGAGGTTGTGTTTTTCAAGAGACTTTCACGCAGAAAAGGTTACTCTGAAAATGTGAAAGGGCAAGGCTCATTTTTTTTCTTCCTCTTAGGAAACAATTACAATCCTATACAGAAGTAAAGCATCAACAGATAGACATGATTATGACTCTTCTTTTTAGAACACTTGTAAATCTCTGTTAATTCCATGTTTTCTTACTTTAGATTACAAACATGTGAGATAAATGTGATATTACCTACTTACTACTGAGATTTCTATGAAATATGCTTTGTGTATTAAGAATCAGCAGGGAGGCACCTGAAAATGCTGTGATTTTATTGTGAAATTCATATTTATATTGACAAAACTTGTCACCAATTTCCTCACTTGTCTCATTCCAGAAATCCACATGTTTGTAATAGGATACTGAACATCTTTTAAGAGTATCATCAGTATCATTATCATTATCACCATCATAAATGGTAACCATAATTTAGTGTGCATCTATGATGTACTGTACTATATAACCTCAGGAAAACACAAATATCATTCATTTTGATATAATTGGTATAATTCATTATGTTTTAAAGCACTTTTCACAGGAAAATTGTGAAATAATAAATAAAATAATGAAAACATTATTTTACACATGAGAAAGCAAGGTTCAGAGGGTTGATGTGATTTGCCTGAGATTATACAGCTAGCAAATGGTAGAATTGAGATAAGGCTTCAAGTCTAGCTTTGCATTTTGCCATGTTGTCTCAAAGATAAGTACCATATCATTTCAATTTTTATATTTATGGTGAGAAGGGAACAAAATTATTTATTTTAAAGGAATGGGGATACAGGATGAAGGGTGGTTATATTTAAGGGCCTTTTATCTTTATGAAATCTGATTTTGCTTTATCCAGAAGGTAACTGGAAAGAACAGGAGAAAAGATTAAAAGAAACATCCAGAGTCAAGTAAAAACATATTTATTAAACCATTAAGTTTCTAATATGTCAGGCATTGCAATAAGCACTAGCTATGCAAAGAAGGCAAACTATTTCCTGTACTCCAAGAAAGTGAGATCTAATGAGAGAGGCAATGTGCAAATAACTGTTTAAACAAGATATATGCAATATCAAGTGAAAATTTTCTTAGAGGAAGGAAATTAGCATGAAAGGATGCAAGATGGAATTTTAACTGAGACTTGGTGGAAGCCAGGAAAACCAGGAGGTAGAAACAAGGAAAAAGACAATTCCAGGTAAGAGAGGCAGGTATTTAAAATATATGGAGTTGGGATATGGATTGCTGTGTTCCAGGAACAGTAAGAAGTCTAATGTCACTGAACTACAGAATATGAGGTGCATAGTAAGGATTAAGAAGATGGGAAAGTTAGGAAGGGATGAGGTTAAAGAAGAATTTAGAAGCTAAATAAAGTCCTGGAATTTATTGAATGGAGGGGTGAGGTGACATGGTCAGACTTGCACTTTAGGAAGATAACTTTGATATCTAGCAGATGATGGTTCAGAGTGAGAAGAGACCAGTCAGCAAAAACAAAAACTCTATCCAAGAGAACAGTTGTGAAATGATGATCACTTATATTAGAATAGTCTCTGTGTCACAGGAGAAAAGACAGAGAAGACAGAAGTTGTAAAGGTAGAATTGACAGCACTTGACAAAACATTGATATTCTGGGAGCAGTGGAGGTGGGTGAGAGAGTGAGGACCTTAGGATGATACAATCTTGTGAACTCTAGACGACTGGCAGTATTGTACTGCCTGTTAACAACAATGAAGAAATTTTAAAGGGCAGAAAATTTTGATGGAAAGTTAATGAGTTTAGTGTTCAGCATGTTAAGTTTAAAGTAGAAAAATGAAAACACAATGAACTTTACTCTGAGAAACTTATTACTCATCACAAAGGGAAGCATCAAGCAAATTAAATTTGTACTGAAAAGTTTAAATATCATGTTGTATACTGAAAGAATATTGCACCTTGATTAGGATTTTTTGAAGTAAAGATGGCTTATGATAAACAAATCTTTATGAATTCAAATTTGAGGAATTTCTTTATTCTCTTTAAAAATTTAATTAGGAAAAAAGTGAAAAAAGTAAAAATGAAATTTAATTATATGGCACTTTCTACTTGTGTCTATTTCACAAATTAAGTATGGCTAGAAAATTGATCCATTAGCAGAACTTATATTTTGGTTCTCTGTTTGGTTTGTTTTTCAGTAGTTCTTTTCTTGACATAATTTTTAATGGGTAAAGATTTTCTTAATTTAGTCTTCTTCCACCTCTTCACCCTCATTTTCACCCCAGTTTCTTCAGATGAAGTGTTCACCAATGCTGACTCCCCAGCACTCATATTGTTTATCTATCAAAAGGGGCTGCCCCTTTAAAGGTACACATGACCCTCACAAACACTTTTTGGATGACCTCCAACAGTTTCAATTGCCTCCTAAGCTTCATTTCTGCCTCTTCTAAGATGAGCCTGACTTGCTACTCTAGACATTTGTCCCTGGATATTTCTTTTGGATTTCTTGCTGATATGATCTCCTTTCCTAGAGTTGACTCTAAAATTTCTTTGAACAGTTAGACTCAGATCTCTGGTTTCAGGCAGATCCATTTTCAGTAAACAATTTTCACAGCTTATAATGAAATCTTTACTTGCACCTTTTCACCTTGGGGTGATCTCATCTATTCTTTAAATCTCATAACCTTCCAATTGATTTCTTTCCTCTTTCTAATTCATCCTTCATATAGTTGCTAAATTGCTTTTCATAAAACAGAGATCTGATTATATTCCTCACCCCTTCCTCACTTAAAATATGCTTCCTATTGCATCTAGGACAAAATACAAAATCCACATTCTAGGATTTAAAGCCTTCTGCATTCCTCTTCCCACCTCCACCTCCATTTTTATTTCATGTTATTTCCTTTCACATGTTCTACATTCCTGTCAAACTGGCCTGCTAGATGTTCTGTGTATGCTACATTCCAACTTCTATCTGGGTGAGTAAATAATTCCCTAAGCCTTGAATGCCCTTATTTCTCATTTCTGCTTTTGGGAATCTTTTTTTTCTCCTAAGCAGATTTGAGGTGCGACTTTCTATGCAAGGCCTTTAATGATTTCAGTAGTTAACAACATTCTTTCCTCGTTAAGACATTTTATATTACTTTGTTTTTACTTACTTGTATTCTTCCTGTCTCTCCTCTACAGTATATAAGCTTCTTCAGGGCCAACTGATCCTTTTCATCTCTCTGTCTCTCTCTCTCTGTCTCTCTCTCTCTCTCTCTCTATTCATTAGTTTAACTATTTATTTTTCTTAGAATTTAATAAACTACCTTGCACATAGTAAAGGCTTAATAATTGAATTGTGTTGAATTAAATAATTCAATAACACCTCTGATTTAAAGCTCCTTCAACTATAGCAACTATACTATCACATCTGGGTTTACTATCCCCAGGAAGTATTTTGTGAACTATTCTCATCAAAAACAAACTATTGTTATATACCTGGCTCCCGTGGGGCTTTGTCTGTGCTAAGTGACAAATAAATAATAGGATCAAATACAATGTATTAATTTGTTAACAGGTGCTGATATTGACTGTTAAATGTCCTAGAAAGCAGGCAACCTGAACATTTGAACAAGAGCTTTAACTGAAAATAATAATAGTCATGACAGCAATCTCAGACCTGAGAGAACCAGGATGAAGCTGAAGCAGGATTGGAGGGAGAAAATAACAGCATTTTGGGATTTATGTGTATCTTTTTAATATCATCCATGTGTAGGCCTGGTCCTGTTGGTAGCAAAATTAATATATTAGGAATCTGAATAATTAAATGAATTCTCTTAGATCATCATTTGAAATTATCATCCTTTTTTCTTGTTATTTGTATTGATCTTGAATTGTTAACTATATATTTTTTAAAAGTTTGTGATCTAGAAAATATATATCAGCTCTTAATTGTAGGAAAACTAATTTGCTTTTTCATATTAGTTAATTCTATCCAAGTAAAAATGAACAGCCCAAATGATTTTTAAAATGCCCAAATATTGGTTTGCATTGGGGAAGGATTTTTATGAAAAGGCCAAATTTTCACATTTGTGTAAAGCCCAACTCCAGTACTTAGTTCTGTGACTGAAACTCTCTTAACACGTTTGATACGCTGTTTCTGAAGATTTATAATGGGCATAATATTTACTCTACAATATCAGAGAGTTGCTATAGTAGCAAAAGCTTTGAAATCTTGAAACTTTTACTTAGTCTGAGTTTTTTTTCTTCTAATTATGCCTTTGATGTGTATATTTAGAATGAATAGATTATGGAAGGAGTCTAAACTGTGAGATAGTGCAGTATAGTTAAAAGAGCATTATATTTAGGGTCCAGAGATCTGGGTTTGAATTCAGACTGTGTGACCTTGTACAAATCACATATAATATTCACTCAAGGCCACAATTACAACTTCTATAAAATAAAGTCAGTTGGAATAGATGGACTTGAAAGTGCTTTACAACTCTAAATCTATGGGGGTTAAGAGATTTAGATAAAATTTTAGTTATGTCACTTACTAGCATTCTAACCTTAAGGTAAACCATTTAAATCCATCCAAATTCATTTTGTTTCTTTTCTTTAATATTTGGATACATCTGTACTCACTTCAGTGTGAATGCTCCTTGTGATGATGCAGATAGTAAAAGAAGTCTTCTAGGGCACTTCTAGTAGATCTCTTGCTATTGCATAGACAGCAACATAATGCATAGGCTGTACATTGGGTATTATCTCACTCTTGCCATGAATGTTGCCTTAGTGTGTATATATATATATATATATATATACACACACACACATACATACACACATATATATGTATATATTTGTGTGTGTGTGTATACATACATGCATATATATGTATACACACACAAACACATATACACATTAGTTGGTTAGTTGGTTGTCCTTCCTTCTCGAAGAGGAACAAAATTACATCACTATGTTAGTGTCAAGTTACAATGCATCTGACCGTGTATGAACAGATGAACATGAGTTCAGAATGTTTTACTGTAGGTTGGGCATAAATAATCCATGTGAACATTTGGGGTACATTTTCTAAATTAGCACATCTCACATTTCTTTTGAGCTACCTCAAATCTGTTTTGCTCATAGAGCACAGCATTTTCACTGATGAGGCCATGCCATGCTGGGTTGCCCTGTGCCAGTGTCTCCCATGTCCCACAATCAATTCCAAAGTTCTTAAGAGAGACTTTGAGAGTGTCCTTGTATTGCTTCTTCTGAACACAATGTGAGCACTTGCCATGTGTGAGTCCTCCATTAAATAGTCTTTTAGGCAAGTGTACATCTGACATTTGAGCAATGTGGACAGCCCATCATAATTGTACTCTCTGAAATAGAGTTTGAATGCTTGGCAGTTGAGTTTGACAAAGGACCTCAACATCTCTTATCTTATACTGCCAGGTGATCTTTACAATCTTCCTAACACAATTCAAATGGAGGCTATTCAGTTTCCTGGCATGGTGCTGCTATACTGTCCAGGTTTCACAAGCATACAACAATGAGGTCAGAACAATGACACTGCAGACCTTCAGTTTGGTAGTCAGTCTAATACTTCTTCTTTCCCACACATTCCTCTGGAGCCTCATAAACATTGAGCTAGCTCTAGCAATGCATGTGTCAACCTCATTATCAATGTGTACATCCCTAGAAAGTATATTGCCAAGGTAAATAAACTTATGAACAGCATTCAAAACTTCTTAATTTGCTGTAACCAATGGTTCAATGTATAAGTGCTGTGGTGCTGGATGATGGAGTAACTGTGTTGAGATTAGTGTGAGCAACAGAGGATTGATTCATACTTTGTTGCATCTCAGCTTCAGAGGCTGCATTGAGAGCAAAATCATCTGCAAACAGAAAATCATGCACCAATACTCCCTCCACTTTGATCTTGGCTTGTAGCCTTTTCAAATTGAAGAATTCTGTCAAACATTTAAAGAACAATTAATTCTAATACTGTACAGATTATTTGGGAAAATAGACAAAAAAAAGAGTTCTACCAAATATTTTTTATGATACAAATATACTTCTGATGCCTAAACCAGAGTCAAAACAGAGAAAGAAAATTATAGACCAATTTCTCTAATGAATGTAGACGCAAAAATTTTAAATAAAATATTAGCAAATAGATTACAGCAACTTATCACAAGAATAATCCGCTATGATCAGAGAGGATTTATACCAGAAATGCAGGGCTGGTTCAACATTAGGAAAACTATCAGCCTAATTTATTATATCAACAGCAAAACTAAGAGAAACCATATGATCATCTCAACAAATGCAGAAAAAGCTTTTGACAAAATACCACACCCATCCTATTAAAAACACTAGAGAGCATAGGAATAAATTGAGTCTTCCTTAAAATAACAAGTAGCATCTACCTAAAACCTTCAGCAAGCATCATACGTAATGGGGACAAGCTAGAAGCATTTCCAATAAGAGTGAGGTTGAAACAAGGATGTCCATTACCACCACTGTTGTTCAATATCATACTGGAAACTAGTTTAGCAATAAGAGAAGAAAAAGAAATTGAAAGTATTAGAATAGGCAAAAAAAAGCAAAGCTACCACTCTTTGCAGATGATATGATGATATACTTAAAGAATCTTAGAGAATCAAGTGAAAAACTACTTGAAATAATAAACAACTTTAACAAAGTTGCAGGCCATAAAATAAACCCACATAAATCATCACAATTTCTATATATTACCAACAAAGCCCAACAGGAAGATATAGAAAGATAAATTCCATTTAAAGTTACTGAAGACATTATAAAATATTTAGGAGTCTATCTACCAAAACAGACCCAGGAACTATATGAACACAATTACAAAACACTTTTCACACAAACAAAGTCAGATCTAAATAATTGGAAAAACATCAATTGCACATGGGTAGGCCAAGCTAATATAATAAAAATGACAATTCTACCTAAGATAATTTACTTATTCAGGGCCAAACCAATGAAACTACCAAAAAATATTTTACAGAGCTAGAAAAAATAATAACAAGATTCATTTGGAATAACAAAAGTTCAAGAATATCAAGTCAACTAATGAAAAGAAATGCAGTGGAAAGTGCCCTAGCAGTTCCTGATCTAAAATTGTGTTGTAAAGCAGCAATCATCAAAACTACTTAGTACTTGATAAGAAGTAGAGTGGTGGATCAGTGGAATATACAAGACACAGTACTCAATGACTATAGTAATGTACTATTTGATTAACTCAAACACCTCAGCTTCTGGGACAAGAGCTTGCTATCTGACAAAAACTGCTGGGAAAACTAGAAAAGGGTAGGGCAGAAACTTGGCATAGACTAAAATCTCACACCATATAGCAAATTAAAGTCAAAATGGGTATATGATTTAGATATAAATGATGATATTATAAGCAAACTGGGAGAGCAAGGAATAGTTTACCTTTCAGATTTATGGAGAACAGAAGAATTCATGACCAAACAGGACATAGAAAACATTATGAAATACAAAATGGATAATTTTGATTACATTAAATTGAAAAGATTTTACACAAACAAAGCAAATGCAAAAAATGTTAGGAGGGAAGTAGAAAACTGGGAAAGAATTTTTACAATGAGTGTCTATGATAAGGCCCTCATTTCTCAAATATATAGAGATTTAAGGCAAATTTATAAAAATACAAGTCATTCCCCAATTGATAAATGGTCAAAGGATATGAACAGACAGTTCTCAGATGAAGAAATTAAAGTCATATATGAATGAAAAAATGCTTTAAATCACTATTGATTAGAGAAATGCAAATCAAAACAACTCTGAGGTACCACATCACACCCATCAGATTGGCCAAGATGACAAAACAGGAAAATGATAAATGTTGGAGAAAATGTGGGAAAATTAGAACACTAATGCATTGTTGGTGGAGTTGTGAAATGATCCAACCATTTTGGATAGCAATTTGGAACTATGCCCAAAGGGCTATAAAAATGTGCATACTCTTTGATCCAGCAATAGCACTTCTAGGGCTGTATTTCAAAGAGGTCATACAAGTGAGAAAAAGGACCCACACATACAAAAATATTCACAGCAGCTCTTTTTGTGGTGGCAAACAATTGCAAATTGAGTGGATGCCCATCAATTGGGGAATGGCTGAGCAAGTTGTGGTATATGAATGTAATGAAATACTATTGTGCTAAAGAAATTATGAGCAGGAAGACTTCAGAAAAAAACAAACTTGGAAAGACTTGTATAGACTGATTCTGAGTGAAGTGAGCAGAACCAAGAGAACATTGTACACAGTAACAGACACATTGTACAATGACTAACATTGATATACTTAGCCCATCCCAGCAATGCAAGGTTTTAAGACATCTCCAATGATCTCATGATGGAAAATGCTATCCACATCCAAGAAAGAAGTATGGCGTTTGAATGCAGATTGAAGCATACTATTTGCTACTTTTTTTCTTCTGTTGTGTTTTGTTTCCTCTTTCTGGTGGTCCCTCCTGTTGCTTCTAATTCTTATGATATGACTATGTGAAAATATGTTTAATAGCAATGTAAATGTATACTATATATAAGATTGCATGGCATCTCAGGGAGGAAGGGGAGAGGGAAGGGGAGAAAATTTTAAAACTGAAAAGCTTATGGATGTGATTTTTGATAAATCTAAATAAATTAATAAAAAAATTAAAAAATAAGAAATTCAGAATTGGTCAAGAGGAAGCCAGCAAAGTAATAAGAGAGGAAGGAATAATAAAACAAATATAAAGAATGAAAAAAAGAGAAGAGAATGTGAAAAATCTCATAAGAAAGACAATGGATCAGGAGAAAAGAACAAGAAGGTAAAACAGAAGAATAATTGAACTACCTAAAAACTATGAAAAAAAGTACCTTGATACAAAAATACAAGAAATAATTTAAAAAATTCTCCTGAAGCATTAGAACAAGAGGGGAAAGTAGAAATAGAAAAAGAAAATCTACAGATCACCACCTGAAAGAGTGCCTACAAGGAAAACCCACAGAAATGTATAGTGAAATTCTGAAACTCACAGTTCAATGACAAAATATTATGAGAAAGAAGGAAAAAAATACCAATTTAAATTTGATGGTGCCACAGTTAGATTCACACAAGATCTAGCAGGGGAAACACTAAAAATCCACAGGTCTTGGAACACTATATATCAAAGAGCAAAAGAACTGGTATTCTGGCCAAAAACATCATATCCAACAAAGCTTAGCATAATCCTGAATGAATAAAAAAATTAACATTTAATGAATAGTCAGACTTTCAGGACTTTGTTAAAAAAAAAAAACCTGGGGGGGATGAGTAAAGATGGTGGAGTGAAAGCAGTGACTCGAGTTCTCCCCCAAATCCCTCCAAATACCTGTAAAAATGGCTGTAAACAAATTCTAGAGTAGCAGAACCCACAAAAAGACAGAGTGAAACAAATTTCCAGCCCAAAACAACCTGGAAGGTTGGCAGGAAAGGCCTCTTGTGCTGGGCTGGGAGAGGAGCTCTGTTCAGCATGGTCCATGCCAGTAAAGACCAGGCATCAGAAATCTTGGTGCAGGCCTCAGGGGAGTGACTAGCAGGCAGCTGTGGTGATTTCCAGACTTCTCAAATAACAAACCCTAAAGACAATGTAGAAGGTGAGTAGGAAAGGTCTGTTGGCCATAGTGAAAGAGGAGTTCAGTTCAGCCCCAGTCCTGGTGCAACCTTGGGGTGGCAGCTGATTCTGGAGCTCTCAGCCCACAGACAGGGGGGATAAAGTGACTGATCAGAGGGTGATTTCAGGAATCTCTTTGCTGGTGCTAAGATAGGATTCTCTTGCTTTGCCCATGCTTGGATATGAGTTGGATTCCTGGGTGGTGGCCCTGGGGTGAGAAGGAGTGTTGGTGTGGTGGAGCTTGTGGTGGCAGAGGAGAGGGAATCCCCCTCACAGTTCCAAGGCAGAAAAAAAATGCTTGTGGTCAATCATAGACCAGAGCACAGGCCAGGAAAGAAGTAAACACCTCACCCTTGATCATGTCACCTTGGAAAACTTGAAAATTTACAGGTCCCTATAAGTATCTCTAAAAACAGTTGCACAAAACCCCCAAAGCTTGGGACAGTACATTCTCCACACTGGAAGTAGACCCCTACTTTAACAAAGAATTTAAAACTCAAGTAATTGGTTGGGATCATGAGCAAGCAGCGCAGAAAGAGTCAGACTATATTATCTTTCTTTGGTAACAAAGGAGATAAAAACATACAACCAGAAGAATACAACAAAGTCAAAGCTCTTACATCCAAAGCCTCCAAGAAAAATATGAATTGGTCCCAGGCCATGGAAGAGCTCAAGAAGGATTTTGAGAAAGAAGTAAGAGAAGTAGAGAAAAAACTGGGAAGATAAATGAGAGTGATGCAAGAAAATCATGACTAAACGACCTCATTTTCCATTTGGCCAATTTTGCTTTTGTAGGCATTTTTCTCCTCGTTGGCTTTTCAGACCTCTTTTCCCATTGCTTGCTAAAGAAGGCCCAAAAAAATACTGAAGAAAATAACACCTTAAAAAATAGCCTAACCCAAATGGGAAAAGAGGTCTGAAAAACCAATGAGGAGAAAAATGCCTTCAAAAACAAAATTGGCCAGATGAAAAAGGAAGTCCAAAAGCTTACAGAAGAAGAAAAAAACTTCCTTAAAAATCAGAATAGAGCAATTGGAAACTAGTTACTTTATGAGAAGTCAAGACACTGTAAAACAAACTCAAAAGAATGAAAAAATAGAAAACAATGTGACCTGGAAAATAGATCCAGGAGAGAGAATTTAAAAATTATTGGACTATCTGAAAGCCATGATCAATAAAAGAGTCTAGACATATTTTTTAAAGAAATTATCGGGGAAAACTGCCCTGATATTTTAGAACCAGAGGGCAAAATAGAAATGGAAAGAATACACTGATCACCTCCTGAAAGAGATCCCCAAAGGAAAACTCTTAGGAATATGGTAGCCAAATTCCAGAGTTCCCAGGTCAAGGAGAAAATGCTACAAGCAGCCAGAAAGAAACAGTTCAAGTACTGTGGAAACACAATCAGGATAGCACAAGATTTAGCAGCTTCTACATTAAGGGACTGTGGGGCATGGCATATAATATTCCAGAGGTCTATGGAGACAGTATTACAACCCAGAATCACCTATCTAGGAGAACTGAGTATAATCCTTCAGGGGAAAAAATGGACAGTCAGTGAAATAGAGGACTTTCAAGCATTCTTGATGAAAAGACCAGAGCTAAAATTTGACTTTGAAATACAAGACTCAAGTGAAACATGAAGAGGTAAACAGGAAAGAGAAATCATAAGAGACTTATTAAGGTTGAACTGTTTACATTCTTGCATGAAAAGATAATATTTGTAACTCATGAGACCTTTGTCAGTATCAGGATAGTTGGAGGGAAAAATTACATGAATATAGATAGATAGATAGATAGATAGATAGATAGATAGATAAATAGATAGACGGCACAGGGTGAGTTGAAGATGAAGGAGTGATATCTGGAGAATAAAATTAAGGGGCGAGAGAGGATTATATGGAGAGAAGGAGAAAGGGAGAGGTAGAATGGGGTAAATTATCTCACATAAAACAGACAAGAAAAGGCTTTTACAGTGGAGAGGAAGTGGGGGAAGGTGATAGGGAATTAATGAACCTTATTCTCATATGATTTGGCTTAATGAGGGAATAACATACACACTTGATTGGGTATCGAAATCTATCTTACCCTACAGGAAAATAGGTGGGGGAGAAGGGGACAAGAGAGCAGAGATGATAGAGAGGAGGGCAGATTGGGGGAGGGGGTAATCAGAAGCAAACATTTCTGAGGAGGGACAGGGTCAAAAGAGAGAATAGAATAAATGGGGGGGTGGGATAGGATGAAGGGAAATATACTTAGTTTTTCACAACATTACTACTAAGGAAGTGTTTTGCATGACTACATATGTATAACCTGTATCAAGTTGTTTGCCTTTTTGATGAAGGTGGGTGGGAAGGGAGGAAGGGAGAAAATTTCGAACCCACAGTTTTAAAAACACATGTTAAAAAAATTGTTTTCCCATTCAACCGGGAAATAAGAAATACAGGAAATGGGATATAGAAATCTATCCTACCATATAGGAAAATAGAAGGGGAAAGGAATAAGAAAAGGGGGGGGGATAGAATGGAAGGTAGATTAGGAGAAGGGGTATTCAGAATGCATGCCATCTTGGTGTGGGGGGAGGGGAGAGATGGGGAGAAAATTTGGAACTCAAAATCTTGTGGAGATAAATGTTGAAAACTACAAATAAATAAATTTAAAAAAAATAAATAAGGAAAATAAATAAATAAATAAGAAAACCTTATATAGTAAACCAAAAAAAAAAAAACAAACCAAAAACAAAAACAAAAATAGAAAAAAAAACTTAATAGAAGATTTGACATACAGGAGCCAAGAGAAATATAAGGTACATACCAAAGACTAAGTACAAGGAACTCAATAAGGACAGACTATTTACCTTTTATGTATGTAAAATATATTTCTAAGATTGTTATTATTAATTGGATAATTCATAAGAAATATTGAGGTAGGTTTGTATATGATATGACTTTAAAAAGCAAAACCATATCAGAAGAGCTAAAAAATAATTGTCTTATAGAAATGAAGTGTGAGAGGAAGAACTGACACAGAGTAATTAGCCAGTGTAGGAGGGCTCATTGGTCTGGTAACCTACTTACATTGGGAATGAGTTCAAGAGTAAACAATACATGCATACATTCACACATACATACATACATATACATATACATATACACACACATATATATGCATATGTGCTTACATGCATTTATAGTCCTATATAAATCTTCTAAATTCAGAAAGAAATAAAATGCTAAGGGGATAGGGAGGGGCGGAGTGCATAAGGGAAGGATCTATAGCAGGGAGGTTTAGGGAATAGGTTACAGGGCAGTATAGAAGTTTGTTTAGATTTATGGGAATGGGAAGATAATGGGAGGATCCTTGGAAGGCAAGATAGGTTAAGTAATTGGAGGACAATGTAGCATGTAGAAGTAAAGTAGAGGTGTCAGGAGGGATAGGAAATAATAGATACACACAAACATAAAAACAAAGATCAGGAGGAGAATTGTTAGGGAAAGTATATGTCTCTCTATATATGTATATATGTATGCATGTGTATATATGTATATGTGTATGTATATATCTATACCTATATATAAATTTAAATTATCACATTTAATTGTAGCCTTCTGATGAGTGGAAGGAAATGGGGAAAAGAACAAAGTAAAAACACAGCAGAGGACAATGTAAACTTACAAAGAAACAAAGATGGACAGCTCTCAACACAAAACATAGCATTTATTACATAGGTTTTCTTGAAATGGAAATTTATTGCTATATATTTTGAATCATCTCTTACATTCTGCTGTGTACATGACATGTTTTATTTTATTTTCTTATTTTATATTTGTTTTAATTTTTTTTATAATTTGTTTCTTTTTCTTTTCTTGTGTATTTGTTTTAGTATTTAAATCTAAAATAAAAAAAAAATACAAAAAAAAGAGAGTTAGGTGGACCAGGTGGTCAAGAAAGGTAGAAAGTAGCCCTGAAAAAGAGTTGGCAGCCCTCACACCAGAGGTACTGGGCTTCCCTGAAAGCACCCTACAGTCCTATACATATACACATGCATGTACATTATACTATATATATGTATATATACACACACATGTATGTGTATTTACACATACAAACACACATACTTCCACCACATAATTCTTCTGTTACAGTGTACTAAGCACTGTTTAGAGTCAACATATTCCTCTCCACTTTCTATTAGTTGATTGATAATTTTAATTCTTTGGAAATAATGATATGCAACCAAACAATATCCACAGAAGGGTATTATTTAAAAGATGGGCCTTTGTTTCATTGTTTCATTAAAAGAATTGCAAAATTCCCTGTCGGAAATCTTACTCTCTTTGCTTTTCTTGAACAATTCTAGCTTTATCTCCTTATCTATTTGCAGTGTTTGGCCATGAAATATATGTGTCACTGTACCTGAATCCATCCAGTTGCAAATTGTGTTCTGGATATTCTTCATCTCCTCTGTTCTACCCATGAGAATACCTGTGCCAAACTCTTAAAAGTGATTATGCATGTCATTAGGAATTTCTGCAGTGTTCCAGGGCTTGAAGCAATTGTTACAGTATGGTCAATCCACAAACAGGAGTTTCTGGAGGACCTCAACATCTATCAGAAAACTCTTCTACTTGATCTTTGTTGGAGCTTCACCATAATAGTGACTAATGCATTTGGCTACAATGTCTTATTGTTCTGTGCTTCACTATATATTAAAAAACAAAGATCATAAAAAAGCTATCTATGGTGTTCTATATTTCAAGAAATCTTCTATAATGTTTCCATGCATGAGAGACACCTTGTTGGAAGAGAAGATGTTAAGTAGTGTATTGCCCTATCAAATACAGCATTTTCTGTAGGCAACAAATAAGCATGGTGGGTCTTCTATTCTCTATTCTATTTAGTACTTTTTGTGACTTTAAAGATGCAAACTGATGAATAATACTGTTTTCTGATTTCCTGTTCTCAAACTTTCTTCATGGCTGTCATTAACTTATGTGTAACTTCTCATAATAAAATTAAAATTTTAGAGTTGGAAAGGTAAGTATATGAATAAGTAATCATTGAAATAATATTTGTCACCTTTTTAATATATAATGTTAAGGTCACCCATTTTTCCAGGGTTTCAGTGTCTTCTCCTCTTTCAAATACCTTGAAAATGATTCCATCAATGCCATCAAAATTTTATCACCTCCAATAAAGACTTCTTCTATGTATGTTTTTTGAATTCCTTTTTTGACCATCTCTACCATCACCTGGATTTTATGAGGATAAAGTAATCATGACTTGAAATTATTCAAAACATTGTATGATGTATTTACTTTTTCACTATCATTTACATTATATACACTATTAATGAATATCACTTTCTCCGGATGAGTTATATTCTCTGTTATCATTTTTTTTTTGGCAATTCCCCACACTTGCCCAGAGTCACACAACTAGTAAGTCTCAAGTGAGTGTTTGGTCTGATGTCGGGTTTGAACTCAGGTCCTCCTGACTTCAGGGCCAGTGCTCTATCCACTGCGCCACCTAACTGCCCCTCTTTTATCAATTCTTTATCATTTTCCCCTTCATGATATCTTTATAATTAGTCTTTCTTTCTCCATTCTTACTGTTACCATATTCTATCATAATCTGGGTACTTCATACTCCTTATTAGCATTCTTCAGTCAATCCTCTTCCCATCCCAGTCTTTCCTAATAATTCCTACTGGACTTGTCCTTCTAAATCAATGCTTTCATTATTTTATTTCTTTGCTCCAGAACCCACAACAATTGTCAACTGGATATTACAGTAGATCTATGCCTTTCTACCATGCGTTCATGATTTCCACATGATTTGGTTTTCAACACCCAAAATTTCATCCTCAACCTAGCCAGGCTGATCTGTTACCAACCTTGCCACACTCATTACCTCTCACCCACTGCTCAAGTCAAATTTATATCTGCCTCTATGGTCACATCCCCTTTCCCCCATCAGAAATGCCTTTCCTATTTCATTCTAGGTATCCAAATCTTTTTCATACCATCTTACCAGAAGGTTCACTTTCTTCAAGATACACACACATACACATACATACAAACATACATACATGAACACACATACATACATACATACATATATATCTATATCTATACACACATATTTCATATCATTCTGTACTGTAAGGCAGCTTGGTGCAGCAGAAAGACCAATAACCATAGAGTAAAATAATATGGATTCATATCTTAACCAGCACTTACTGCTCATGTCACCTTGAACAAATCATTCTGCATCTCTTGGCCTCAGTTTCCTCACCTGCAAAATGACTTTAGGTGTTTTTTAAGGTTCCATTCAAATCTAAATTTATGATCATATGATCATTAATATAAATTTCACTAAACATTTCTATGCATTTTCCACCTTAAATCCAGAAAGGGAACATGTAATGACTTTTTTTTCCATTCCCTTCCATAAAGCTAAAGGAAGTAAACCAAATGACAACACCAGTTCTAAATCATCACAAAGCTATTATTTTTCCAGGATTTATTTCATTGTTTAAAAACTGTTCACTTTTTTTTTCTTTAGGACATTACAGAAAAAAATTAAAGGAGTGACAGGTGTTCCTCCTCTACTTCTCCAATATTTCTTCGCCACTCCAGCTGAGAGTGCTCATAAAAGTGTCAGCTTTCCACTGGCAAAGCATGCTACATCTGTTTGCCAGGTGCTTAGTAACTACCAACATTTATATGTGGCTATAATGCAGGGGAAATAAGTTGACAAAATGGTGCTCCAAAATGTGCATATTGTGACATACTTATTTCTAGTGCCAATTTGTGTGTATGGATGGTTAAAAAGGAAGGGAATTATTTTCCTCTATTGATCCATGCATGTCTTTGGATATTATCATTCCTCATTTTAAGAGCAAATTCATCCTGAGTCTACCATTTAACTAAAACATTTAGTTTTGAAAATACCACTGAAAAAGAAAAGTAAAGTATGAAATTGACTAAACCAACTTAAGGATTATTTTATGATATTTGATGAGTTCTTGCCACTTCATAGGATGTGCTAACCTCTCTGAGGTCCCATCTATTATATTTTATATTTTACTTGAGAAGAATTCATGGATTTGGAGTTAAATAGAATTCTAGTGCTAATCTAATCCAATGTCTAAATTTTACAGACATTAAAACTGAAGACTGGAGCTAATAGGTGACAGGTTCAAGTTTAAAGAGTTAAGAGAGCTAGATTTGGATGCAGGTTTCAGGAGATGAAAGCCAGAATTCTTTCCACTATAATAATCCTGTCCCAGAGCTTAGCAGAAACTTTCATCAGAGAAAAACAAGATGTAGCTAATGGTAGTTAGTAGCATTACCTCGGTACAACATAATGATAGTCCTAGGGGTTGTGTTTTATTTTCCTCACTTTGATCTTTGCCTTGTCTGACTTTTTAAATTTCAATCTGTTGTTATTTGAAATTCTTTGTTTTTCTACCTTTTTTCCACATTAGAAATGAGAAAAAAAATGTCTAAAAGTACAGTGTATACAATAATAATATAGGGCTTTAATGTCAAATTTTCAAACACATTTCTTTTTTTACCTTTTCCTAAAATCATATAACCCTCTTCTGAATGATCAAAAATCATTGTTTAAAGTCCCAACATAAATAAGTTTTTCTGAGACTTTGTGTATCTGTTTGCCAAATAGAACATTTTTTTCCTTGATAGGAAATAGGGTTAAGTGACTTGTCCAAGGTAACACAGCTAGTAAGTGTCAAGTCTGACACCAGATTTGAACTCAGGTCCTCCTCGCTCCAGGGCCAGTGCTCTATCCACTGTACCACCAAGCTGCCCCTCAAATAGAACCATTGTTAAACATTAACTTAGAAGTTGAAAGACTTCACATGGTAATGTCACTCCCACTTGGATCAATTTCATAATTCTTTTTATGAAAAAAAAATATTGGTACAGCTGTTTATTTAGAGCATCTACCTACTAACAGTGATGTATAGTTTCTTTAAAAAGTTGATTCAGCACTATTGAATTTGATTTGATAAAGTAGGATACTTTCTTCACTCTCTTTAAGATTTAAGCCCATAATTTTACTTTATTGTGATAATCACATGAATGCATTTTCCATTAAGAGCTCAGGGATACTTTAGCAAAATGAAAATTTTCTTGCAGTCATGTTTTTCATTTGTTTTTATTTTCTTAAATTTTAATATGTATATATATTTAAATGACATTATAAATAAGTTTGAGTTCAATTTACATACAAGCTTTTTTTTTCTTTTTCAGTGGTGGAGGGAGTACCTACATTGACAAAATTAGATGTCTTTGAAATATTGTTTATTTGAATGTTTCTGTTGATATGCTTACTAAGCACAGGATTAAAAAAAAACTTTTTTTTAAGAGTTTAAATCTTGAAAATTTGTTCTCCAATTTTGTGATTAAATTACAGCCTACATAAAAAAAATGGGCAGACTGCAGAAGATTTGGCATGTTCTTGTGGATTTCTGGAAGGTGCCAAATTTTTCACAACGGTTAAACATACACCAAGTATGAAATTAAGTGGACAATCCAAATATTCATTCAGCACTGACAATTGTGGTTTGCTGCTTAAAAACAAAAGAACTTTCAGAAATATGTACAACTCACGTGGGAAGAAGCAATGGTCAGATGGTATGTAAATGCCATCCCTACCCCCACAGTGAAGATATCTATATAAATATTACAATTAAGCTCTTTGTAATACTAAAACCTTAATCACATTTAATAATTCAGTAAAGCTCAATCTATCTTTAATTTTGTACTGCTAGAAATATTGTATTCCTATTAGAATACAATTTTTAGAATTAAAATACTTTCCAAACATTCAGCATTTTCATGATTATAAACTCATTTTCACTTTCAAGTTGGCAACTGTGATGCACAAGTTTGTATCTGCTAAAGAAGGAAAGTGTTCAAAAAACTGTTCCTGAAATGGTTAAGTTTGTGGATAAATAAGATGGTACTCACCCCTACCCTCTCAGCTGTGCTGAGCCTGATTCCCCTGCCAAGACTCACCCCAGGCATGTGTTTTTCATGATGAACAATTCAACCAAGGAGCCAAGAGGGAGATTAAAGATGGCAGTTGCTCCTCCCTCCCCACCCTCTTTTTTTTTACCTTGGGGTTCTTCTGATATTACTGACCCTCCCTGTCCCTTCTCTTCCCTGAATTTTATGGCTTATTTAATGGTTACTGTGTTAGGAAAAGTGCATATTATCAGATTTAATTTTTATAAATAATTATATGCAGAAAAGTGTATTTTCAGCAATCTCCAGGAAAAAGTTTGCAGTTTTTATAGCTATGGGAATCTCACTCCATTTCCTACAGGTGCAATATATGAACATTCTCATTTTTGACTATCATGCCATTTTCTAGGAATGGTGAAGATTGACTGTATTTAGATTCTGATTGTACCTAGTGTCTGTTTAGGGCAATAGTTACAAAAGTTTCATTAGTCTTTGAGTTTTTTTTTTCCTTAATTACAAATTAGTAATAATTTCAAGAAGAAACAAAATTAAAATGTTTCCATAAGTAGTTATCCAAATATATTTAGAATTATATAGTGGTTTGTCATATATCACACAAACTAATATGCACTTGCAGTGTTCAATATTTCCCTTGGATTTTTTTTTTGTTAGCAGTTTATTGTGTTAAAATGGAAAGCTCACTGCACAGAAGTTTGGAGCAGACCTTTAGACTGATGATCTCTTTCTGGGTCACAAGCTACTGAACTCATTCATAAAAGGTTCTCATCTTCTAGGGAGCAAGATGTATTAAAACTTTTTTCTAAGTGAAGATCATTTTAAGAATATATGTATTCACATAGTTTTGGTATGCTGCATTTGATTGCATGTGTTAACTAAAACTAAACATGAGTATTTTGTTAGGGTGTTTTTTTTTTTAAACCTCTTCTAAAGACTCCAACAATAATGAATAAAAATCAGTTTTAATCATTCTTTAATTATTGTAGCATTGACACACTATTGTTAATGAGAATATCTTGGACATAGTATGTACTTAATATTCCAACTAAACTGCTGCATTTGAAATTGTCACTATATACATTTGCTACCCTATATTTTTATATGAAATTTGCGCTTTGTTTTTACATAACTATCATATACCCTACACTGTTATGAATATGGGTTCTACTCAGATTCTTCAAATACTCTTTGTTTGCTGATGAAGGCAAAGATTGTAATAGGCATCTTTTTCTAATATTCTGGACTTTTCCCTCCTCACCAATCCTTTTCCAAAATGACTTGCAGTTCCTCTGGTCTTGTGTAATTAGGATCCAGAATTAGGTGTTTACCTTGCCCTGTAATCTCATTTCATGGCACTCCTAGTATTGTATGAGCTGAAACCCCTCCACTAATGATTACTGTAATTTCCTCACTCTGGAAATGATTAGCATGTTCTCTTCCTTGAGAGACTAATTCAGAACTGTGACTGACAAACAATATTTTTGAAGCTATCCCCATCAAATGGTTCAGAAGTAGTTGTACCTCAATATAACCACTGTTGTGACCCTACAAATATTTTTGGTTTGTCTCCCACATCAACAAGAGCCTGATGAATATCCTGGTGGGTTGGAATGGATCTGTTGGTGTATCCCTGATGTCTGAACCAAAAGCAAATAGTTTATAGAGATCAATAAGCACAGCCCCAGCCACTGTCATCTATCTTATCCTGCATGTAATGAGGATAACCATTTATGCCCTTGACTAGGGAAACTTATCAGATTCCACTCCCAGTGGATGTAGATGACTACATGGATTCCTCATACACCCATCTTTATATGGTTCATCTGGAAAGTAATATGCATCAGTTCTTTTGAAGTAGGGTCTACCATGAGGTAGGTGGTACATGTTATGCAATTCCTTTTTGTAAGATTGTAGCTGACCATCTGAAACTCCTGATAGATAGGAAATTGTTACAAGAATTTTCTGTCCTGGTGATGAAAGTGCAGTGGCTCAAAGACTAATTTAGATGTTCCTTTCATGTATTTTAAAATACATTTCTCCATATCAGCTACTTGATTGTAAATTAAATTTAATAGATGACTACAAATTACTACCCCTGATTCTTCTGTTTCTGCAGCTATAATAGTATCAACTGGCAAAGTCATATTAATATAGTGTTGACCTCCACTTTCTCTTTCAATGATGGGAGCTACAGTAGCTAGAGAAGTTGAATTTCCAGTATGATATCTATATTTATTATCTGAAACTGTCCTTGTAACATTTTATCTTTCTTTTTGGTGAATTTTTGCTTTGTATCCTCTTCTTGATCAAATTGAATAAAGTATAGTATTTTGTTACAAGCAGAGTCATCAGTTAGTTCTGTTAGAACTGTTTTCATGTTGTTGTTAGGCTACATGTACACTGAACTGTAGTAAGCTTTGAACACAAGGGCTTTGGATGAAAGTTTGGTTGAATTCACTCAATACATATCTTAATGCTTTTTAATAGAAATATGATCAGTAGAAGACAACTGAAATGCTAGATCAAGGTCTTCTCTTATTCTGAAAATCATATCCATTGTTTCTGAAAACATCATGTTGGGCAAAGACTATAAGGGACAAAGCCCCATGGATGGTGCAGGTAGGAAGGCTTTCACTGTTTATTAAATCATTGTCTGATATATCTTTGTATTAATTAATACACAAAATTTAAATTTTAGTCCCTGGCTAATATTAGAAAGAACATATTTCCTTCATAGTGATATGAAAACTCAGATACTACACAGAACTACAAAGGGATGCTAGAATTAGAAAAAAAAAACCTGTCTTAATTTGTACAGATAACACAACTATCTGCTGCTACAAGAAGGCATAGAGAAAATGTTAGTTACTTTAAAAAGTCTAGCATAAGAGAAGAAATCATGTAAATATACATCTACCATCAAAGTTTTTAACTAGAAAATGTAGCTATTACTCATTCTAGAAGATACAGCATGGTCCTTGACACACAAGAATATACAAGTGAACAAGAGAACAGCACAGAACCCTAATACACAAGCATAAATGTGGACAGAATGTGGTAGAGTTTTCTTATTCATTTCAGTCAAAGCTTTATGCATACCTATTACTATAATATTATATAAAAATGACTAGAAGGCTACTAATCTGAAAGAAAAAGCCACAACTAGAGGCATCAATGAACATGCTTTAGTAAAGGTTGCATTTGTGTGGACTTTAAAGAATAAGGAGGAATGATTTAGAGAAAGACATATCAGTAGAATATTTCAAGCTCAGGGAATGACTGGAGCAAAGGAAAAAAAAGGCTTGATAAATGTGCAGAAAGCAATGTGTTATCCACTTTGATTGGAGCATAGAATGAGAAAAACAGCAATACAAGAGAAGGACAGGGAAAAAAAGCAGCATTATAGAAGAATGTTATGGACTGATTCAGAGTGAAATGAGCAGAAAGAGGACATCATAGTACACAATAACAACAATATTATAATGATGATCAACTGTGAAAGACTACACTATCCTTTTCAATACAATGATCCAAAATAATACCTAAGGATTGCATGGATAGGATATGGGAAGCTAATATAGAAGCAGACAGACAGCTGCAATGGCCTTCACTCAGGAAGACTTGAGTTTAAATTTGTTCTTGCTATGTGAACCTGAGCAAGTCATTTAATCTATCTTCCTCAGTTTCCTCAACTATAAAATGGGAATAATAATATCACCTATCTATTGTGAAGGTCAAATGAGATAAGATTTTAAAAACCTTTTCAAAACTTTAAGTGCTAGCCATTTTTTTTTGTTTGTTTTTGTTTGCTTGTTTGTTTTTAATAGAGAAGTCACATTACTAAATCCTACAGGAGTAATATGCAGGTGTATTTTGTCAAGGATATTAATTGGAGGGGGGAAATTAAGAGGGAGGAAGGTATATCTGAAATAATACAAGTGTTTAGATGTCTGATAATGAAAATCTTCTTCTAGGGTGGTGACAATGGATGACATTCTTGAATGATGATATTCAAAACTTGCACCTATTGAAAAAAAGAAATTGGTAATTAATTTGACATTACAGATGAGCAATAAGGAAGACAAAGATAATACATAGATTTGCAGATATGGGAGTGAGGTAAATGGTAATACCACAGAAAGAAGTAGAATATTCATAAGGAGAATTGATGAGTTGCAAGATAATGAGCTCAGACTTGGATATATTGGAATTAACCTAGAGGGACAACCAAGAACTACTTTTCTCTAGGTAGATGGGCATGTGGGTCTAAAGATCAGAAGATTGTAACAGATTAGATTTCTAAATTTGGGTGTTATCTGCACAAAGTTAATAGTTGATACCTTAGAAGTGAAAGTAGTTAAGTAAAAAAGAAGACAGTGAAGAGAAGATCTCTGTTGATCATCTACATCAAAAATTTCTGTAGAACAAGTAAAGCCAATCAGAGAAATAGAAGAGCAACTGGAAGAAAGTACTGTCATTTAACCCAGGGCCATGACAATATTTAGCAAAAGAAAGTTGATAAAATGTCTGCAAAGAGACTAAGCAGAATATAGATGACTTAAAAGGTCATTAGATTTGGCATTTGGGGTCACTGGTTCTGTTTGAAAAAGCAGTCTAAGTAGAATGCTTAGATAAGTACCTGATTTCAAGGGACTCATAAGAGAATAAGTGGTGAGGAATCAGAAACATTGTATATAGACAATGTTTTCAATACGTTTATCATTGAAGGGAAATAGAGAAATGAAATGCCTAGCATAAAAATGTCAGGAAAATAAAAGGTTTTGTTTTGTTTTGTTTTTGTCTTGTGTAGGAGAATGCGGGGTATGTTTTTAACCATTTGGGAAGGAGGCAGCAGTGAGATCATAAATTATGAATGTACAGAAGACAAGCTACCTGGTAGAACAAAGTTCAAGTGATATATGTTGCCCTCACCTAAGAAAGAGTAGTTTTTCAAAAACCTATAGAAAAGAGAATACCTAGCAGAAGGAGTGATCAAATGTGTCAAAGACTGCAGAGAGGTCAAAAAAGATTGGGATTGAGGGGAAAAGCCATTAGATTTGGCAATTAAAAGATTGTTAATAACTTGAAAAATAGCAAAATCAATTGAATCATGAGGTCAGAAGACAGATTGTAGAGTTCAGAGAGAAAGAAGAAAGGAAGTGGAGGTAGCAATTGTATAAGGTCTTCACAAGTTTAGCAACAACAGGGAGGAGAGAGATGAGACCATAAATAGCAGGAATAGATAAATAAAGTGAACATTTTTTTAATATGGGGAGCTATGAATTTATTTATAGGTAGTAAGGAAGACAGTAAATGGGAATAAATTAAAAAATAAGTGAGAGAGTAGGGATGATAGAGAAGACAATCTGCTGGAGAAGAGGTAACAGGATTGGATCACTTGTGTGAGAAGAGATGTTTGGCTTAGTAAGGAGAAGGGCTGCCTTATTATGTGAGACAAGGTTGAAAGAGTTGAGAGTGGCAGAAGGCTACTGAGTGTTGTGAAAGGAGAAGAGGGAACTCAGCAAATGACCTTGTAAAATCTGAAATTCCCCTAGCTGGGGAAACCTGTACCTCCCTGATAACTGTGGAAGAGGTCAAGGAACCCCAAACTGATTGTAGGGGTTTAATCAATCGTTATAATTACTTACAAAACAGGGGAGATCCAGGGTGGCTGTGAGACAGTTCAGTTGATCCCCACCAAAGAACCTCCAAAATCCCCATGGTAGTTCTAGAAAACATAAAAAGGGAGGAGGAGCTAGAAAGGACATCACTACTGATTGGTGGATATTTTTGGTTTTCTGTTTAGTAATGAGCTTGGGCGTTAAGTCAATATTATGTCCAACCATAAATTTGTGGTATTGATCAGGTACTGGTCACATATAGATCATGATATTATTGTTCTGGCTTTCATAGGTGATAGTATCTAAGTTTCGACTCAGCATTTAAATTATGATTCAGTATCTAAGTCAAAATTTTTAACTCTTCACCATGTTTGAGCTTCCACCCTTCATAGAGTTTAAGTTTTTATGGCTTTTCACTTATTACTATATTTTTTGGCTTTTCCCCGATCAGGACCCCATGGACCTTATATTTTTTCAGTAATATATGAAGCCAATGTCTTAGCTGAAAAGGAGGAGGATTCATGGGAGGTTTGAGGTGGTATGTAGATTTGTGACAGTTGCTGTGGTGACTGGGGTATGGAGTTAATCATGAAAGATATAAAAGGATTGCCATTCAGCAGCAAGAGTCCAATGGATGCTATGTAACAGAAATTGTAATGGATCATTTCAGCACAGTTTTAATATTTTCTACAGCTTAATTGAGGTACATGTGTTTTAGGGTGAAGACATTGAATGGATGGAATGAAGAAAGACAGGTTTGGCAAGGCAAGATCAGTGATATGACAAGCCATAGTGGAGAAGAAGGGATAATCTTTTCTTAAAATACCTAATAATACCTAATATGTTCCAGGTATTGTGCTAATGACATTAGAGTCATTATCTAATTTCATCTTAATAACTTCTCAGTGAGATAAGTGCTATTATTATTCCCATTGAGGAAACTGGGGCAGATATGGTTTAAGTGACTTGCTTGTGGTTATGCAAGCAGGAAATTTCTAGAAGCAGATTAGAACTGAAGACTTTCTGATGCCAAGCCTAGTACTCTACCTATGTCATGGAGGAAGATACTCAATAGAATGGTGCAATGTGGAACTGAAGTTGTTCACCAAGGGGTCAAGAGTGGGAAGTGAGGAGAGTATAGCTAGTGCTAAAGAGATGATTTAAATAAGAAGTGATGAGTAATTCCACCCCTCTCTCTGTGTTCTCTTGTTGCAATCCCCAAAATCATGCTCCTCCTACTCCTCTCTCTCTCTCCCTCTCCCTTCCTTCCTTCCTTCCTTCTTTCCTTCCCTCCTTCCTTCCTTCCTTCTTTCCTTCCTTCTGGCATTAACCCCAATTTACCATTGATTAAGCTTCTTTTCTGATAATTATGCTAGTTTAAGGGCTTTCAACTATGCGGCACAAGGGATAGAGGAATGGATGTAGGATTAGGAAGTGGCCCTTCAGTCATTTTCAGTTATGTCCAATAGTTTTTGACCTCATTTGGGGTTTTCTTGGAAGAGATACAGGAGTGGTTTGTCATTTCCTCCTCCAGCTCATTTTAAAGATGAGCAACTGAGGCAAACAGGGTTAAGGGACATACACAGGGTCACACAGTTAGTAACTGTCTGAGGCAAGATTTGAATTCAGGAAGATGAGTCTTCCTGATTCCAGGCCCTGTACTCTATCCACTGCACTACCTGGCTGCCCAGAAAATCAGAAGAACTGAGTTCAAATCCAGCTTTTGACACTTATTAGCTATACAATCCTGGGCAAGTCACTTAATTTCTTTTTTCTTTCAGTTTCCTCAACTGTAAAATGTGAATAATATCAAGACCTACCTCTCAGTGCTATTGTGAGGATCAAAGGAGATAATATTTTTAAAGTACTTAGCAAAGTGCCTTACACCACATAAATGCTTTCTTCTCTTTTCCCTTACGCCATCCTCATGTGGCCTTTTTCTTCTTCAGTCTGGGACTGGTTGACAGAATTTAATGTTATTTTCCTTTTATTTTATGATTCAGTTTTCCTGGGTAGTTAATTTCTTGGGCAAGGTAGGCTCAAGTATAACTTTTTACACTATTCCATTCTATGAACCCTAAGATCTACTGAAACTGGCCTACTTGCTTTCTTTTGCACAGATCATTCCATCACCCATCTTAAGGACTATTCACTGTTTGTGCCTCATGCCTGGCATGGTCTCCCTTTGTATCTCCTCCTCTGAGCTTCCCTCATTTCCTTAAAGATTAAACTCTACTCCAGGGCCTTGTTGCCTAATGTGTTTGTAGCTACAGAAGCAGGTGATGGTTCAGGAGGTAGAGCAGTGGGCCTATAGTCAGTAAGACCTGAATTCAAATGTGACCTCAGATGCTTACTATTTGTGTAACCCTAGGCAAGCTCCATAACTTCTATTTATCTCAGTTTCTATTTGGCTCAGTTTCTGACTCTGTAAAATGGGGTCAAATGAAATAATTTTTTTTTGCAAAAAGCACTTAGCACTATGCCTGAAACTATATAAATGCTTAAACCCTTATCTTTCATTTCTCTTTCATTTTATTGCTCTCTCCTCTCCCTCAGTAATGATTGATCAACAAACATTTAAGCTTGTGTTCTGTGCCAGGTATTGTACTAAACACTGGTGTAACAAAAAGAGGTGAAAACAGTCCTTGTCCTCAAGGGGCTGATAATTATCATTAGAAGTTAAATACTTGAAAGCAGGGACAATATTTTTTAATTTAATTATATCCACAGCACATAGCAAGCTCTTTATAATCTTTATTGATCGACTGAATAACTCATTTACTACCATGTAGCCATCTTTACTAAGACTTTTCTGATTGCTTTTCCCCCAGGTAAAAATCTTGAGCCATAGGAAAACATATAAAAATAATACAAAATGTTGGAAATCTTCTATTTCTAGTCAAGCCACTACAGTGTCTCACAGATTTTTTTTCCTTCTATTTAGTTTACTTCCTCACTTTCCCAAATGATACACTGGGCCATAGAGCCAGGAGGAGAGTCTGGTCTGACCAAGGTACTCCCTCAGTAAAAGATAGTGTAAAACTGCTTCAAATTCCCAACATATCTATAAATTATTAATGGGTGGACATTGTGACATTTATCTAAGTTGAGCAGCACCAGATGTTCCTATTAGCAAACCCTGCATCTATCAGATACATTCTTCTCACCTCCCTTCCTCACATGAACACTTGATGCCCCTTTGTTTAGTTATGATAAGGGCATTTTACCTCTTTCCTGGGAGTCAAAAAGATGCTGATTTAATCATTAGTATTCTGTTTAGTTAACACCTTTCTAGTTCAATAATGGATTGAAAATGTTTATGCAATATCCTCATTACTGGGCCATAATGCAAACTGGGTAAATTCCCATTATGACAAAGTACACGAGAGACAAATGTTCAATTGCTCTCTAGGGTGGCAGAGTCCTGACCTTTTTGTCTATTTAATCTATTCCCAGGGCAGTATGCATTAGCAGAATCTGACTTATTTTCTTGTTATTTTTGCTAAGAAAACTTGACAGGTTAGAAGAGGAAATTGTAGACTGCAACTTTTCTGGTTTCATTTCTATGACTTTATTCTCAAACATTAACACACATTTAGCTTAGATAGAATTCTAAAGTTTAAATATAATCCCAAACTCTGTACTAATTAGAGAAATTACATTATGATTCTAGAAAAGCCTGGGGTGTAAATAGAACAGTATTTAAATTTTACATCTCAGAATCTGAACAAAGCATTGTTCCTCCTGGCTAAAATAGTATGGTTATGGTTTCTAGATTGTTATGGTAACCCAAGAATTTGGTAGCTGATTTTTTTAATTTGAGGAAAAAGCATCTGGAAGTAAACCCAGCAGTCATAAGTGAAAAACAAAGTTGTGTTATTCCTGTTTATTAGAAACTACATTTCTATAGTATGTATATTTTAATTGGTTTAAAGTAAAGTAGTACAAATTGAACAAATGGCCTCTTTGCTATCCCTCATGCAAGATTATGATGTCTGTCTGACATACATGGAAGGCAATTCTCAGTTTTGGTCTCTTGAAATCCCTGATACCTTTCAAGACACAGATAACATACTACAAACACCTCCTCCTATAAGAGGCCTTTCCTTGTTCCCTTAACTTCTAGTGCCTTCCCCTTTACCACCCCTAAATTTAGTTTGTAGTTACTTTGTCTGTTTTTTTTTTGTACATACTTCATATATGTTGAAATAAAAGCTCTTTGAGGGAAATGTTCTTTGTAAACTCAGTGCCTAGCAGTATACTTGCTGTTGTTATGTGGCACATATCCAAAGGTTAAAAGGTGACTGGGAAAACAGATAGATAGATAGATAGATAGATAGATAGATAGATAGATAGAGAGAGACAGAGACAGAGACAGAGAGACAGACAGGCAGAGACAGAGACAGACAGACAGACAAAAAGAGACACAGAGAGACAGAGAGAAAAGAAACAGACAGAGAAAAAGAGACAGATTGAGAGACAGAGATTAGGAGACAGAGAGAGAGATAGAGTGACAAAGGCAAAGCATCAGAAAGATAGAGGTAGAGAGAGAAAGAAAGAAAGAAAGAAAGAAAGAAAGAAAGAAAGAAAGAAAGA
>NW_020949351.1:13948144-14007999 GCF_900497805.2 Vombatus ursinus
GAAAGAAAGAAAGAAAGAAAGAAAGAAAGAAAGAAAGAAAGAAAGAAGGAAGGAAGGAAGGAAGGAAGGAAGGAAGGAAGGAAGGAAGGAAAAAAGAAGGAAGGGAAGGAAGGAAAGGAAAGAAGGAATAAGGAAAGAAAAAAGAGATAAAATGGGAGGGCACAGAAAGATGGAAGAAGAGAGAAACGTAGGGAGGGAGAAAGAGAGAGGAAAATGATGGGGCTGCATTATAACATTATTTGAAATAGCACTTGACTTTTCTCTCTCATAAAGTGCCGACAGAAATTTAAAGGGAAGCACCTTTTGGACATTGAACCTTAAGCCTTTCATGTAGGAAGCAATAACTGAAGTGCCCCGTGATTTCATCATATTTATTGGTCCCATAATTATATTTTTAAACCTTTTCTATTTTCAGTACTGATGCCAGAGTAAAATTATTTTTAGCCCTCAAGATCTCAGATTCTGTGAGCTCTTGATACTCATTGTTTTCCTACAGATATGTCATTATATCCAGTTTGCTTTATTTATAGTTCTTTTTGGCTAAGATACTTTAGTAAGCTCAGATGAGTAGGCATACTTCCATGGCACTGGAAGATAGATGGAGACAGTTTTGGGAAATCTGTCATGAGAGTCATAAGAACAATAGTTCTTTAGCTCCTTACTTTTTCATATCCTAATTTATATAAATGTCTTTTTCCTTTTGGGTTACTATAATGTCATTACATTAATTTTGACTACACCAAAGGAATCCAGTAGGAAATGCATGATCATGAGCAGTTGTTTTGAACAGATTCAGCCCTCAAATGGATTCTGAACTCAAATGTGACAACTTGGTGTTATTCTTGATTATCTGATTTTGTACTTATCTTTTTAAAAAATTGCATCAAAGATCATAGAAATTATAAATGAAAAAGGGACTCACAGGTAGTATCAATGGATATAAACAGGAATTATGAGTCAAGAAGACAAAAACCATAAAAATATTTTTAATATGTGTGACAGTTTTTAATTAAATGTAGATATTAACAGAACATTTTTATAAGAGAATACATAAAACATTCAAGTGCTAAATACATTTTATTCTTTCAAGCAATATGAATTCAAGGTCACATTCTGTTAAAGTCCAATAAATAAATAATCCAGGGCAATCAGGTTAAGATTAATAGAAGCTTTTGGAGTATTTATTGCTTCTTATTTTGACCAAATCAAAGGCATACAGATAAAAGAGCCTGATAACTAATGATCCCTAAAATCAGGGACATTTTTCAATTTTAAAATGGGGGATACACAATTTAAGTTATTTCCCCATCTAAAAAGTCACCAACTTAAAATGGACACAAGCCTCACATTTGAAGATAGAATCATATTTACTCACATAATTAAATGAATTTGTGATCTCATATATTTGTACATTCTAATGATACAGTACACAACCTAGTCATGTCTGTCCATTATGAATAAGCATTGTCTATGGCCTCTTTTAAATTCACTAAAGTAAAGTCCATCCAGTGTTCTGGAGGACTTCTCACTTCCCCTGATATCACAAGGTTACCAATGAAAGACTTAACGCTATTTATGTGTTTCCTATTTTCTTATGAATAGGAGATAAGTTCAAAGAAAAGAGGTTTGAGAAAGTTCTTTAAAGCTTCATTTATACAAATTATCATTCTGATCATTTTGATGCATAGATCCATTAATTCAGTTAAATAAGCAGTCATTCCTCTCAAAAGGTTGGTTTATTCCATTGGAAAAAGAGCAACTCTACTAATACATAGCTGAAAAGGAACTAAAAGGAATATCCTATTTTCCCCTTTGTTTCTCATAGTGAATAAGGTGTTCATTGGACTTTGCCATGTGAAGAGAATGAAAAAGTGGTTCATCTCTCTAACCTTTGCTTTTTTTTTTCATTTTGCTTTGTTTTCCTCCTGGGAATGCATAGATAATATCTTGTTAGGTTTGTTCAGGTGCAGCGATAAGACTAGAAGAAATCTTAAAAGATCACTCCATCTTTTTGGATGATGTGATTCCAGGAATGCATTTAAGTCATCATGGAAGGAGAATGGTCTTTGCCATTTAAAAACCTATGGAGACAAAATACTTCCAGAGGAGGTTAATACATATAGAGAACTTAGAGAACTAAAAAACAAAAACAAAATATTTTTTCTTTGTCTATTTTAATTAATAAATGAATTTAAATTAACAAATGAAAATAATCAGGATCACTAAGAGCAGATGAACTTAATGTGTGCTGGCTACAATGTGAGATCTGTAGACTGGCTGCCACTTTTATAATTTCATAGAGAAATAAATACTTTCTTCTTATACTTCATTTTTATTGAAGCTTAGAATGTGATTGCACTGCATCAAAAGCCATGACTCTGGGTTGTATGCCAACATATATTCAAATATCTGTCTATATAAAGATATAATTTTCTACATAGGTCAGATCAATGTTATTTTGAAGCTGCTAGTTTCAATTGCATCTGAAAACCACATAATAATATCTAAAAGAAATAAATGTGGCAAATGATGTGTAAAGGTACTAGGTTTTTTGTTTGTTAATTTGTTTTGTTTTGTTATGTTTTGTTTTCTACATTACTTTCTGGCTATTACTTCTATGGCTCTCATAGTTTACTACTTTGTAATGTTGAATAAGAAAGCACCTCCTGTGGACATATTTAATGTAGCTATGTTGGCAAATGTTAACATAATTGTTTCTATTGCCAGATAATGATAATTGAAAATAGTCACATTTTAATCTAATATATTCCCCAAATAGAAACCCATATTAGTCATATATATGTATTGAATGTCCAGGGTTCTCTCCCTTGAGAAGAAAACAACTGTTCCATTAGTGTAGCTAGCTAATTGCTCTTAGTGAAGGATTTTTTAATTTTTGCTCTGAGTGAGAAATAAACTTAGTATGAAAACCCCATTAAAATGTGTAAATTTTATATCTTAGTTTCAAAAGCAAACAAAAAGAGTAGGAGATCAGATTTTCCAAGAACAGCAAATGGTCTAAAAGTGGAGGAAGACCGAGACCAAATCATATGAGGCCTAAGTTCTAAACCTGCCTCACAAACTGTTGAAGTGACGTAGTTAACTCATTGTATTTCAATTTCTTCATCTTCAAAATGAAGACTAGGAAATACGGCATCTTGGAACTTTCCAATGAAAAAATTGAGTGAATCATGGTAATTATGCTTATTGTTCAACATATTGCTTTTGAAATAAAAGTCACTCAAACAGTAAGAACACCTATTTGAAAGCCCATTTGAGGCCTATTTAATTTCATGATTATGTACACACATACATTTATGATGTTAGCCTGATATGTTAAACTTTTCACAGGCTGAAGAAGGGAATATTTGGATGGAGATTTTCTAGAATACTTGGCCACACTGAACACAGAATATTAGAGAAATTTGTAATACTGGTTATAGATATATTTGCTATTTGCCAAATAAACCACATTTTGGTTCTACATGGAATAGTCCTTATCATACATCAGTCCTTTCAATCATATATATTTGCTCATGTGAACATCTTAAAGTGCAAAGAGTATGCATTGGAATATTAATTAATACCATTTCCCTTTCCTTTGTAGGAATATAATACTACTACTTGCTGTTATTCAACAATGACAAATGATAGACTTGAAAAATTTGATATTTCTTTGGCCCAAATTACTTTGTGATTCTGTTATTAACAAGAAGATTTCCATATATTAAAAGCTTTATAGACCTACTATAGGTGTTTGTGATTGCAAGTAGTTGAGGATTTAAAAAAAATGTTGTTGTTGATCCAACCATTCTGGATGGAAAATTGGAACTATGTCTGAAGGCAATCAAACTGTGCATACCCTTTGATCCAGCAATACCATTACTAGGTCTATATCTCAAAAAGATCATAATAAAAGGAAAAGGATCTATATGTACAAAATATTTATAGCAGCTCTTTTTGTAGTGGCAAAGAGTTGGAAATTGAGGGAATGTCCATCAATTGAGAAATGGTTGAATAAGTTATGGTATATGAATGTAATGAAATACTATTGTTCAATAAGAAATGATTAGCAAGAAGATTTCAGAAAAAACCCAGACTTACATGAGCTCATGGTGAGAGAAGTAAGTAGAACCAGTAGAACATTGTACACAGTGACAGAAACTATGTGTGATTATCAACTATGATTAACTTAGATCTTCTTAGCAATGCAATGATCCAAGACAACTCCAAAAGACTCATGATAGAAAATGCCATCCACATATAAGGAAAGAACTATGGAGTCTGAATGCAGATTGAAACATAGTATTTTCACTTTTTTGTTGGGTTTTTTTGTGACTTTTATCTTTTCTTCTGATTCTTCTTTAACAACATGACTAATGTGGAAATATGTTTATATGATTACACATGTCTAAACTATATCAGATTACTTGCCATCTTTGGGAAGGGGGATGGGACAGAGGGAGGGAGAGAAAATTTGGAATTCAAAGTCTTGTAAAGAAAGAATGTTGAAAACTATCTTTATATGTAATTGGAAAAAAAATACTAATCACAAAAATAAAAAATAAAGAAAAAAATTTTAAAATATGGTTCCAAAATTATGTACCTTACACCTGTTTTTATAAGCAAATGCCAAAGGACTCTAAATTACATAAAACCTTCTTTTGTCCATTAAGTACATATAAAGAATTTAATCTTTATTAAATTTATTGAACTAATTATCTTTCTTAAATTTTAAAAGAAATGAAATTCATGCATTTCTATCTATCTTTGATTCATTTATGTTACACTAAAGTAAAATTTATTTTATTGTGGTTATTATGAAAAATCTAATTTATATTATTTTTTCAGAATGACAAGATATAACATTTGATGTTTTTCCCATTTTAATGCCTATTTGAGGCTATGCTACCTGAAGGATACTTCAAAAGTTTTTTTATCATATCATATCAACTAACATTACTTCTTGCTTAAAAATTATGTTTGCCCTAAACATTTAATTTAGGTGTTCACTTTTACAAATTGTTTTCTTTCTCCACAGATGATTTTGGTTGAATAGCTCAATGAATTCAATACCTCTGTTACTACTTGACTACAAGCTTAGTGAGGACAGAGATTGTATGGGTTTTTTCTTCATAGTTCCTATACTTCCTATTCTGGTGTCTTTAATAGGTAATTAAAAAGTATTTGCTGAATTAGTGCATTGTACAAGTTGAATGCTATAACTTACTTTATAAATAGAACAATTAAGCTACATTATTCTGGTCATATATCTCAAATAAAGCCATTCATTGCAAATGCTAAACACTTCCCACAAATACAACACAGGCAACAATAGCTGCAGCACATTTTCCTTTTCTGTTCATTTGCCCCTTTTTTGTTACAGTCATAACAAAGATTGGATCTGCTCTGAATATACATTAGAGCCATGTGGGCCATACATATGTACAGAGCAAAGATTACCTAATGTTGCCCATTATTTTACAATTACACAGCAAATACCTGGCAGATAGGTTTTATTAATCATGACAATAAATAACCCTAATTTGATTAAATGTTGGAAAGAATACAAAAGAAATACAGGTGGCTAATTGTAGGTATTTCCATGATTTATGAAACTAAGAATCCACAGTCATCTGCTTCCTCTGGCTTTACCTTTCTGAATAACATGTGCAGCGAGACATGAAACAGAATGATTTGGCTTTGCTATAACCATTGTATCTGGAAACCTTCAAATAATCAGTTGCTATGTCACTTTCCACATCTGATCAACACAAAAATCATCCAACAGAAAACAACTTGAAAACATTCTCCTTTCTAATAATTCATTCAATCTAAGCCATTCCATTTATAACAATATCTGCATCTAATCAGCCAAGACAATGAAGGGGTTTTATTGTGACACAAATACCATTAAACACCACTGTAGTGATGGCGCATTAGAAAATGTTTGTGGAATTATAAATATCAACTCTTTTTTAATCTGGTAGCAAGAGGCATAAAACTGTCAAACGCTAACTGGGAAAATGGCAATTCCTTGAGGACAGGGGCAGTTTATTTTCCACTTTGTTTTTGAATCCCTAACTGCATACACACTACGTGGCATGAAGTAGGTGCTTAATAAATATTTGTTGGATTAAAGCACCAATAATCATTTTAATATGATGTCTTATACATGTTGAGGGAAATTGAGTACATTAGAAATTGCATCAAGCTTAAGACAACTTATTATGCAATACACATTTAAGTGTGGTTATTATACATACATGCACACATATATACATGTGTATATATATATACATATCATGTGTATCTGTTTGTACAGAAACATATGATAAGTAACACACTATATAATAAACTGGGTGTACACATCTGTAAATATCAAAAGACATGTATCCATAATACAATATACATAATGCATAAGTCAACTACAAGTAGTACTGAAAGGTGAAAAAATAAAGAGGATTAGTTTTTATTGCATGCAATTTCTTTTCCTCACAGTTTTTAGATAACAGGAAATGAATTCATTACAAAATGCATAGGAATCTAATAAATTTATAGGAAACCAAACATTATCTTTTAATAAAATGCCTGCCTCAAAATGAGAAAAAATAGAAAGGTCATTCATTCCTCAGACACAAAATGTAAAGAGTAAGATGAATTCAAAACATTATACATTGTGGACATATGTGTATGTGTGCATATTAATGCATGCACACACATGTGTGTATATTAATGCATGCACACACATGTGTGTAAAATGTATGTATACATATATATGCATGTACGTATATGTGTGGAGACAAATACACAATCTCCTCAGTTTCAGGTGTAGGAGGTGATCTTCACAGGACTGGGAGGGAGACTAAGCCTTAATGTTTTTGGAGCCATGATTTCAGGCAGGTTAAAGCAGCAAGTAATGCTAGTGTGGAAATTCTAAAAAGCTAGGGTTTTAGGGCTTGAGGCCCAAGAGATTTTCAGATTTAGGTCTTAGACTATGCTCTCTTGGAAGCAATCTCATCTCTGAATTTAATCATCTCCCCTTTCCCAGAGACTAAAGTAAAGCAGGGGGGGAGGAGGATTATGCATTACATATATTTTTGGGAGCAAATTTGTATATTTGTCATTATCTTTTTTTTTTTTTTGGAATGCACATTCCAGTGTAAAAAGCTAATCCATTAGTGATTAATTGAAATTGGGATTCAGGCAATCTACCTACTACAATCAAGGGGATAACCATAGTGAGGCTTTGAACCATTTGCAGAGAGCTTGGACACTCTCAACCCCCTTGAAGGTGTAAGACAACCCTGGAGGTGAGAGAAATGGTGAAATATATCATGCGTGGCCTTTAAACAATAAGAGTTAGAGTGGTATTTATTAGAAATATAATATGTAATTATGCAATCAGTCATCACATATATACAATCATAGCCACTAATATATGTCATATATATATATGCATATAAGATGTATAATACACACATACAGAGACACACAGAAGCTAATTGTTTATACATTTTGAATATCAAATAGTTTTCAGAGAAATTGGATATAAAGACTTTTTTTATTTCCCTAACAAATACTTACATTTTTTTAATAGAACTTTTTTTCTGTACAGAAGCTTTTCAACTTCATATAAACAAAATGGTCTATTTTTATCTTTTGCAGTTGCTTTTTCTATCATCTAGTTAAGATTACATATTATGAAAAATTGTATGTATATATATATATATGTGCATATATACATCTTACCCATAGTTTTGAAATATTTATATGTGATCTGATTCTCTTCTCATTTTCCATAGTATGATCTTTAAAATTTAGGTCATTTGTAACGTATTATAGAATTTGGTGTCAGGTGTTGTTCCAACTCTAATTTCATCTAGAATGTTTTCCTGTTTTCTAAGTAGTTTATTTTTGTCATCAAATGGGTAGTTTAATTCCTAAATAATTCATATTTTCTCCTTCATTGAACAATGAATTATTGAGTTCCACATTTTTGCCTGATTTTCTCTCATCTATTTAGTTCCATTGATCTACCTCTATCTTTTTTGATCAACATCAGATGGTTCTAATGGCTGTTGCTTTATAATATATAGTTTGAAGTTATGATGTACTATTCCTTTTTATCTATAAGTCATTTCATGATTTCCCTTGATAGTGTAAGTTTTTTCTATTGAAGTTATAATTTTATTAATTTCTCAAAAATATCTTTGATAATTCAATTGATGAAAATGTCAATTATTCCTTAAAAGTATAAGTAATTTTGATGATATTATCATTTTTGTTATATTTGTAATAAGCTGTTAGTACTGAATTAATTTAAACTACTCTTTATTTCTTAACAAACACTTGGCATTTGAATCTATTCAATTCTTTTGTATGCTTTAGTAGTTAGATTCCCAGATATTTATGCATTTGTGCTTATTTGGATTGAGATTTCCCTTTCTTTTATTACCTCCTGCATTTTGTTACTATTTAACAAAAGGTATTTGATTTTTAAGGGTTTATCCTGTTGCTACAAACTTTGCTGAAACCATTAATTATTTTAATTAGTATCATGGCTGATCAATTTGGGTTTTTCAAGTAAACCTTCATAACAGTAGCAAATAAGAATAGCTCTTTATCTTCTTTGCCTACCTTTACTCTGTTCATTCCTTTTTCTTTAGTTTATTTTCTTATTGTTATTCCTATTATTTCAAGAATTATATTAGATATACTTTCGTTACATTTAATTAGAAAAAGTTGACATAATTGATATTTTCCTTTACTTAAAAAAAGTTCTGAAAAGATGTGCCATTAAATGTATAAATTAGTTTTTAAAAAAAATGCATGACACAATTTTCAAAGTTTAATCTTCAAAAGGAACATTTTTGCCACATATTTTTAAGTCTAGATGATTAATGAAACAATTAATCAATCTTTGATTTGTAGCATTTGCTGAAGTCCATGTTGTAAATGTTCATATTGAAAATTAACATCTGACTATACCTAGACATTTTGAATTGTTTTCACCATAAACCTATGTGTATCCCTGTTACCTATGATGTTTTTGGCTTTGGATAAATATCTTTAATGGTATTAAAAAAAGATTCCTATATCCCTATACTTTAGTGTTTTATCATAAATGAGTAATACATTTATCCCATATCTATTGAGATAATAATACAGTTTTGGTATTTTTTCTTTAATATGAAAAATTATGTTTGCTTTCCTACTGTTGAACCATCCTTTAATCCCTGCCATAAATCTAACTTGATCCTGATGAATGATTTCTTTTTGAATTGCTGTAGTTTTTTTTGACAATTTTATTTACATTTTTGAAAAGAGATTATATAAACATAACCTAAATGCTCACATGTTTACATATATGCACCCATATGTGCATATGGGTAGGTGTGTCTATGTGTACATGTGTATGTGTGTATATAAGTGAGTGTGTGTATGTATGTGCATACACACATATTTCTCCCTGATTCAAGTACTGAGATTATATACCTCAGAAAAAGGATTTTCACAGGATACTTTTTTTCTTAATTTTTGAGAACAATTTTCATAATATAGGTACAAATTATTCTTTAAAACTCTAACAGAACTTGTCTGCTAACCCTAACCCTAATTCCTGCTTAATTTAGTAGGGAGGATACATTTTGATTCTATAGATTTTTTTTGACAAGCTGATGAATTGACAATGATCATAAAATCAATGGCAGTAGTAAGTAGCAAGTCTATGGCAATTCCAGTGATTTTCCTTCAGTGGAGGAAGCTATGTGACGATTGTTATCTCGTGGTCATAAGCAGGTATGAATTAAAAAAAATATTCAAAAAATATAAAGAAGATTGGACCAAAAATGGTATATTTCAAAATCTATTAGTAAAACACATAAGTGAACACCCTGAGAGAAATGTATTCATTTCACTCCTTGTGGAGGGAGGGAGGGAGAAAAAGAATAAAAGTAAAGTACACAGCAGAGAACAAAAAAAAAAAAACCTAGAAGGAAGCACAGAAAAACTGACCTGCTTTAAAAACATTTATAGAATTTATTACATAGGTTTTCATGAAATGGAAATTTATTGTTTTATATTGTATCTTCTCTTATGTTCAGCTTTGCATATGGAATTGTTCTTATTTTTCCTTTTTCATTTTGTATGTAAGTTTAAAATGAATGAAAATTTAAATAATCAATGGTGGGCCAAAATATGTTTCATCGTTTTATCCATGAAAGTTAATTTCTGTTATGTATAAGTGAGAACTTTTTAATAATTGGTATATTCTTGATCTTTTCTTCCATATTGCCAAACATTTTGGCATGCAAGAAGCTAAATAATGCCTCAGGGCTTTATTATTTATAACAACCTGGAGTGAACTCATTCATTCTACATTTTTAAAAACACATTCCATGAAGCACTGATCATGAATACCTTATATAGAAATTAGAATCTTCTTGTATTTTATTCTTACTACTTTTCAAAAGCAACTTCTGAAATATTTGGGGTGGTCATTATTTACCTTAAGACATAAGCTCCACAAATACGTTATTGGTCTAATAACAGTAGTACAGTTAAAAAAAAAATTGGGAACCAGGAGACATGACTTTTCTTTTGCTACCTGGCTGTGTGATCTAGGACAAGACATTTTTCCTCTGAGTTTATTTTCCTCAGTTATAAAATGAAAGGATCAGATTCTGTGGTTTCTCTGGTCCCTTGCAGCTATAAAATTTCTTGATTTTTTGAGTGACTCTTACAGAGCTCCTGACATAAATATTGCATTCTTTTATCTTGCAAAATCCTCTTAAACCATTGGTCAATATGAATTTTGGCAGCTTATAAGCAGCTTTTATTATTCTATAACACATTGAGCAAGATTCAGTGGTTGCTCCCATTGACATGATTGGTCATGTGAGAGATGGCATTGAATAAGATACCTTTGCTGCAGAGGTACTATTGAATCTACCGTACTTCCTTAAACTATAAAATGTGCCATCCTATATAAACCATTATCACAATATTTTTTTTAGTGCATAAGTCTGACCATGTTAATCCATTGATGGAAAATGTGGAAAAGATATCTATTACTTATAAGAAAAAACACAAATTCCTTAGATTGATGTTTAAGAACCACTGCAATCTGACTTGGATCTAACTCTATAATTTTATTCTACATTACTAATATTATAGCCTCTTATTACACTGAAATTGTAATATTTAGTAATTATGATTTGTGGTGGGAACCATATGGTAAGGTGACATTCCCCCTCTACCTCTCATTTTAAGCTAGTGGTTTGTTTTTCCTTAATAGATACTAAAACTCCTTGATTTTTGATTGGCTAAGGGGACTAAGACTATGGTCATCAAAAATTTTCCTAATTATCTGGCTATAAAACATTCAGGAACAGAGTACCCAGAGTTTTTCCTTCTGATCTATGGCCGCAGACTAGAAGGTTGGACTAGATACTGGGAAAGTGTGCTTAATCAAATACATACTTTTTTCCTGGATGAACATCTATTTGCTGCACTGCATGTCCTCCCACTGCTATAGCTAAGTAAAACTCTGTTTATTAACTGATAAATGCATTATTAGTGCTTAATTTCATTCTTTTTTTAATCTAAACTACCAGTGGACTGAAATTAGTTGAGCTCAGCCTACCATGTCATACTACTACCTACATCTGCACATTAACAAATTTCATCTTGAATGTTTGGAGCACACTTTTCAAATACTCATCAATCCTTTTCTGCCTTCAAGGTTAGGTTTCAAGAGCTGTATTCTTCATGTATCATTCCCTGATTTACACATAAGCCAGCAATTGTTCTAATCCATGCCTTCAAATATTATAAGAGCTCCTTATCTGATCTTTCCGTTGACTCCTACACTATCCACTCTCTATTATATGTGTTTATATTAAATCAGTGAACTAGAATGTGAAACCTTTGGTGAAAGATGAAAATTTTAATCTTTGTCTTTATATTCCCAGGGCCCAGTAGAATGCTTGAAGGAAAGAAAGTATTTTCGTTAATTGAATGAGAGTGAATATCAAAATCTGTTTTTTTTTAATAAATTTTTCCCATTTACATGTAAAGAAAGTTTTCAACATTCACCTTTATAACATTTTGAGTTCAAACTTCTTTCTCTCTTTTCATCCCCAAGATGGAAAGCAATCTGGTATAGGTTATATATGTACAATCATATTAAACACATTTCCATGTTAGTCATGTTGTGTAAGAAGGATCAGAACAAAAAGCAAAAAGCCAAAAGAAAGAAAAAAAAAGGTGAAAATAGTAGGCTTTGATCTGCATTCAGACTCCATAGTTCTTTCTCTTGGTGTGGATAGAATTTTCCATCATGAATATTTTGGAACTGTTTTAGATCATTGTATTGCTGAGAAGAGTCAAGTCCATCAAAGTTGATCATCTCACAAAGTTGCTGTTACTGTGTTCAAGGTTATCTTGGTTCGGCTAGCTTCACTCAGCATCAGTTCATATAAGTCTTTCCAGGTTTTTCCCATATGGGGATGCAAACAGTTTAACCTTATTGAGTAACTTTTTTTTTCTTTCCTGTTTACCTTTTTATGTTTCCCTTGATTCTTGTATTTGAAGGTTGAATTTTATGTTCAGCTCTGGTTGTTGCATCAGAAATGAGTGAAGATCCCCTATTTCATTGAATGTACAATTTTCCCCTGAATGATTGTGCTCACTTTTGTTGGGTAGTTGATCCGTGATTGTAATCCAAATTCCATTGCCTTACATAATATCACATCCCAAGCACTCTGATCCTTTAAGGTAGATGCTGCTAAATCCTGTGTAATCCTGAGTGTGCTTTCATGATATTTGAATTGTCTCTCTGTGGCAGCTTGCAGTATTTTCACCTTGACCTGATAATTCTGTAATATGGCTACAATATTCCTTAGAGTTTTCATTTTGGGATCTCTTCCAAGAGGTGATTGGTGGAATCTTTCAATGACTATTTTACCCCTTGGTTCTAAGGGTAGTTTTCCTTGATGATTTTCTAAAAGAGGCTTTTTTTTCATCATGGCTTTCAGGTTGTGCAATAATTCTTAAATTATCTCTCCTGGATCTATTATCCAGGTCAATTGTTTTTCCAATGAGGAAACTTACACTTTCTTCTATTTTTTCTTTCATTTTTTACTTGTTTGACTGATTTCTGATGTCTCACAGAGTCGTTAGCTTCCATTTGCCCCATTCTAATTTTTAAGGAAGTTTTTTTTTCAATGAGCTTTTGGACTTCCTTTTCCATTTGGCCAATTCTTCTTTGGAAAGCATTCTTCTCCTCATTGGCTTTTGGGACCTCTTTTGCCATTTGGTTTAGTCTATTTTTAAGGTGTTATTTTCTTCGGTATTTTTTGGGTCTCCTTTAGCAAGCTTAGTTGGACTTAGTTGGAGAGAAACATTAGTCATGTGGTAAAGAAGAATTAGAACCAATAGGAGGAATTACAAGAAAGAAGAAACAAAAAAGAGAGAGTAAATAGTGTGCTTGGATTTGCATTCAGACTCCATAAGTTTGGTTATTTTTTCCCCTAGATGGGGATAGCATATTCCATCATGAATCTTTTGGAACTGTTTTTCATCTGTGCATTGCTGAGAAGAGCTAAATTCATCAAAATTTGTCATCACACAATGTTGCTGTTACTGTGCATAATTTTCTCCTGGTTTTGCTCACTTCACTCAGCATCAGTTCACATAAGTCTTTCCAGGTTTTTTTTTTGAAGTCTGCCTGCTCATCATTTCCTATGGAACAATAATATTCTGTAACAATCATATTCCATAACTTATTCAGTCATTCCCTAAATGATTGGCATCCCCTTAGTTTCCAATTCTTGGCCACCACAAAAAGAACTGCTATAAATGTTTTTGTAGATGTGGGCCCTTTACCCACTTTTATTATCTCTTTGGCATACAGACCTAGAAGTGCTATTCCTGGGTCAAAAGGTATGCACAATTTTATTGCCCTTTGGGCATAGTTCCAAATTGTTCTCCAGAATGGTATGATAAGTTGACAACTCCACCAACAATTCACTAGTGTTTCAATTTTACTATATCTTCTCCCACATTTATCATTTTCCTGTTTTGCTGTGTTACTCAATTTGATAGGTGCAATGTGATACCTCAGAGTTGTTTTGATTTTTATTTCTTTAGTCAAAAGTGATTTAGAACATTTTTATGTGGCTATAGACAGCTTTAATTTATTTATCTGAAAATTGCCTGTTCATGTCCTTTGACCACATATGAATTGGGAAATGACTTGTATTCTGATAAATTTGTCTCAGTTCTCTTTGTATTTTGGAAATAAGGCCTTTATCAGAAACACTGGTTGTCAAAATTGTTTCCCAGCTTTCTGCTTCTCTTTTAACATTGTTTGCATTAGGTTTGTTCATACAAAAACTTTGCAATTTAATGCAATCAAAATTATTCATTTTTATTATGTAAGGTTCTCTATCACTTCTTTGTTCATAAATTCTTCTTTTCTCCATGAATTTTACATGCAAACTATTCCTTGCTCCTCTAGTTTGCTCATACTATCAGCCTTTGTATCTAAATCATGTACCCATTTTGACTTTATTTTTTCATATGGTGTAAGATGTTGGTCTATGCTTAGTTTCTGCCATACTCTTTTCCAGTTTTCCCAGCAGTTTTTGTTAAATAGTGAGTACTTATCCCAAAAGCTGTAGTAATTGGGCTGATCAAACAGAAGATTACTATAGTCATTCACTACTGTGTTTGTGTAACTAACCTATTTCCTTGATCCACCACTCTATTTCTTAGCCAAAACCAAGTAGTTTTGGTGACTGCTGCTTTATAATACAACATAAAATCTGACGTGACTAAGCCACCTTCCCTTGCATTTCTTTTCATTAATTGCATTGATATTCTTCTGGGTTTTTTTTGTTCTTCCAGGTAAATTTTATTATTTTTTTCTAGCTTTATAAAATAATTTTGGGTAGTTTGATTCATATGGAACTGAATAAGTAAATTAATTTAATTAGAAATATCATTTTTATTATATTACCTTAGTCTACCCATGAGCAACTGATACTTGTCCAGTTATTTATATTTAACTTTATTTTTATGAAAAGTGTTTTGTAATTGTGTTCATATAGTTCTTGGTTTTGTCTTGGCAGGTAGACTCCCAAATTTTTTATAATGTCTACAGTAAATTTAAATGGAATTTCTCCTTTTATCTTTTGCATTTGGGCTTTTTAAGAAATACATAGAAATGCCAGTGATTTGTGTAGGTTTATTTTATATCCTGCAACTTTGTTAATATTGTTTATTATTTCAAATATTTTTTTATTTGATTTTCTTGGATTCTCTAAGTATACCAGCATACCATCTTCAAAGGATGATAGCTTTGTTTCTTCCTTGCCTATTCTAATTTCTTTAATTTCTTTTTCTTCTGTTATTGCTAATGCTAAAATTTCTAATATAATATTGTATAATATTGGTGATAATGGACAACCTTGTTTCACACCTGATCTTTTTGGAATTGCTTCTAGCTTATCCACATTTTGTATAATGCTTGCTGATGGTTTTGGATAGTTCCAACTTATCATCTTAAGGAAGACTCCATTTACTTCTATTTACTTTTCTCTAGTGTTTTTAATAGGAATGGGTGTTGTATTTTGTCAATGCTTTTTCTGCATCTGTTGAGATAATCATATGATTTCTATTAGTTTTGTTGTTGATATTGTCAATTATCCATTTTACTAAGATTGTCAAATTTATTGGTATACAGTTGGGCAAAAAAGCTCCTAATTACTATTTCAATTTCCTCTTTATTGGTGGCGAATTTGTTTCTTTTTCATTTTTGATAGTGGTGCTTTGTTTTTATTCTTTCTTTTATTAAATCAAATTAACCAAAGCTTTATTTTATTATTTTTTTCATAAAACCAGCACTTAGTTTTGTTTATTAGTTCTATAGTTTTCTTAATTTCAATTTTATTAATCTCTCCTTTGGTTTTCAGAACTTCTATTTTGGTATTTATTTGGGGATTTTTAATTTGTTCATTCTCTAACTTTTTTAATTGCCTCCCTAACTGATTGATCTCCTCTTTCTCTATTTTATTTGCATAAGAATTTGGAGATATAAAATTTCTCCTAAGAACCGCTTTTGTTGTTTCCCCCAAGTTTTGGTATGTTGTCTCATTATTGTCATTCTCTAGGATGGAGTCATTGATTGTTTCTTTGATTTGTTGTTTGACCCATTCATTCTTTAAGATTAGATTATTTAGTTTCAAATTAATTTTTCACCTAACTTTTAATGGCCCTTTATCACATGTAATTTTTATTGCATAATGATCTGAAGAGGATGGATTTAATATTTCTGACTTTCTTCACTGGATTGTGAGGATTTTATGCCCTATTGCATGGGGAGGTCTCCCCCTTAGTATAGTTTTGTTGTCTATTTCTTTCTGTAACTCCCTTAACTTCTCCTCTAAGACTTTGGATCCTATACCACTTGGTGCATATATGTTTAGTATTGATATTACTTCATTGTCTATGGTACCTTTTCACAGAATTTGTTTTCTTCCTTATCTCTTTTAACTAGATCTATTTTTGCATTTGCTTTGTCTCAGATCAAGACAGCTACCCCTGCTTTTTTACTTCAGCTGAAGCATAATATATTTTATTCTAGCCTTTTACCTTTACTCCATGTGTATCCCTCTGCTCAAACATGTTTCCTCTAAAAACATATTGTAGCATTATGGTTTTTAATCTACTCTGCTCTCTGCTTAGGTTTTATGGGAGAGTTCATCCCATTTGCATTCATAGTTATGATCACTTACTGTGTTTTCCTCTCCATCCTATTCCCCCCTTTGTTGACACTTTTCTTTCTCCTTCCTCACTTTCTCTCCTCACTCATGTTTTGCTTCTGACCACTGCCTCACTCAGTCTGCCCTACCTTCTATCAGCCCCCTGTCTTTTCTTTCTCTTTTCCCCTACTACTTCCTATACGATAAATTAGATTTCTATACCAGAGGTTGTTATTCCCTATTTGAGCCAAATTTGAGGAGAGTAAGTTTTAAACAATGCTCATTTCTCCCTCTTCTTTCCCTCTACTATAATAGGTCTTTGTGCCTCTTCATGTGATGGATGTAATTTACCGTTTTTTGCCTCTTCTCATTTTATCCCAGTACAATCTCTTTCCAACTCAATTAGATTTTTTTTATCATCATGTCAAAGTCAACTTATACCTGTGACCTCTATGTATAACCCTTTTAAATGTTATAATAACAACACCCAAGAGTTACAAGTATCATCTTCCCATGGAGAAATGTAAAAAGTTTGCCCTTGATGAATATTTTTTCCTTTCCTTTCTACCTTTTTATACCTCTCTTAAGTCTTGTATTTGAAGATCAAATTGTCTGTTGAGCTTTGGTCTTTTTGTCAGGAAGATTGGAAGTCCTTTATTTCATTGAATGTCCATCTCCTTCCCTGAAAGGTAATGCTCAATTTTGCTGGGTAGCTGATCTTTGGTTTTAATCCAAGCTGCTTTGTCTTAAGGAATAACATATTCCAAGCCTTCCTATCTTTTAACATAGAAACTGCTAGGTCCTGCATGATCCAGACTGTGGTTCCATGATATTTAAACTGGTTCTTTCTGACTGCTTGCAGCATTTTCTCTTTGACTTGGTCATTCTTGAATTTCACCACAATATTACTTGGCATTTTCATTTTCAGATCTAATTCAGGAGGTTATCAGTTGATTCTTTCAGTGACTATTTTACCCCTCTGTTTCTATGACCTTAGGGCAGTTTTCCCTGATAATTTCTTAAAAGATGCTGTTCAGGATTTTCGTTTGATCATGGCTTTCAGGTAGAACAATAATTCTTAAAATGGCTCTCCAGGATCTATTTTCCAGGTGTTATTTTTCCAAAGAGATTTTTATATTTCATTTTATTTTTTAATTCTTTTGATTTTGTTTTTTTCTTGATGTCTCATAGAGTCATTAGTTCCTACTTGCCCAATTCTAATTTTTAACAAGTTGTTTTCTTCAGTTAGCATGTGTACCTCCTTTTATATTTGGCTAACACAACTTTCTAAAGATTTGTTTTCTTCAGTGTACTTTTTTTCCCGCATTTGGCCAATTGTATTCTTTAAGGATTTGTTTTATACATTCAATTTTTGTTCTTCCTTTTCCAAACTCTTGACTCTTGCATACCTCTCATTTCTTTTCCCAATTTTTCTTCTACATCTCTTATTTGACTTTTAAATTCCTTCATGAGCTCTTCCAAGAAGGGATTTTGGACTTGAGACCAGTTTGTATTTCCCTGTGAGGTTTTGGGTGTGTGTATGTTGACAATGTCCTCTTCTGAATTTGTGTTTTGATATTCCCTGTCCCCATACAAAGAATCTATGATCATTGTCTGTTTTTGCTTTTTGCCAATGATGTTTTTCTATTTCATGGCTTTTAAAGTTGAGCTCTCCTGCTGGAGCACAGGGCACACAGTCCTAAGCTTCTTGTTCTGGAGGCAGAGGTCCTGCCACTGACTTTGCATGCTGGGGCTTCAGGTGCTGGCAGCTGGAGGCTGTAGGGGTATGGCAGCTTAGTTGGTGCCGAGTTGGGGACCTAGTGGTGATGGATGCCATATACTGAAGCTAGGAGGATTTTTCCTGCATTTCTCAAGGGCTATACTGTCTTCACCGTGATGGTGGGGTCTGGCCCCTGGAGGATACCTGCTCACCCAGGCTACAATGAAATAAGTGAAGCTCAGCTGCTGGAGGATGCCTTCCTGCTGCTGCAAGTGATGGTTCTCTGCATTGGAGTTTGCTGGTTTCCCTGGCTGTGTCAAAGCCACATGGGCATTCTGGTGTTTGCACTTGCCTACTCCACAACCCTGGGGCTCAGGATCTCTTGCTGGATTGCTGAAGTGGAGCTTGCCACTGGCTTGCTGGGTCTCCTCTAGTCCTGTACTACTCCCCTTTCACCATAGCAAGAGGAACCTTTCCTGTTAATGACTATATATAAACCTGTTAATGACTACATATAATTTTTCATTCATTAGCAGATGATATTTTGGAAAAGGGTGCAAAGGACCCTGAAATCCACCACAAATCTATACTGTGTATTTTTATTTTTTAGTTTATGCACTTGAATGTAATTAAAGTGTATGCTATAAATATAATACATAGCTGTAACTTTTTAGGGAAAGTAATGTGATTACAAATGGACCCTAAGATGAAGATGATTCTTCCTTATAATGCTAATAATGTTATAGTTGAAAAGGAATTGAAAAACCTTTAGCCTAGTCTCCTCATCTTACATGCATTGAAAATGAGGGCATCTTTGTTGCTTCAATGACTTAATGTAGTTCACATTTTGCATAATATTAAAACAAACAAATCAAAATGAAAAGCTACAGCCACTACCATCACTACCACAACAAAAACAGAAATTTTCTATGGCAGAATGCAAAGTACAATGTGTATATGTTGAAATATCATCTGTTCCTGAAGGCAATACTGTTTGACACAGGTGTCCTAAAGACACAGAGACTTTTGATCTCAGTTATACTGGTGAAGAGCATACCCCAGCAATTTATTTGCTTTGGTTTTCAACTTTCAAACTTAACTGTTTGAAATACTTTAAATTATAGATGGGAAACTATTAGAAGCAATTCTGTTACAAAAACAAAAGTTATTCAGTTATCTAATTAATTACTTAATCATCAATTAATCATTACATATACTAAATATAAATTCAGAAAATAAAACTTTTTTGAGTTTGGCTGGACAAGGGCTTAGTTTTCACTGATATTTGAAAACAGTGGGGATTTCAGTTCACTTTCATTGGATTTAGTTCACAGGGCTTGGAAGCTGAATATTGGAATCCTAGTAAGCAGAAATAGTTCAAAAATAGCTTCACTCTCTGAAGTAAAGACAGCTGGATGATTGAAATTTCAAATACATTTGGAATTTGAGCTTTTTCTCCCAGGTAATAAAATCATATCCTCTACACAATCTACATATAAACCTTCCTTTCCATGCTGACCTATTGCATTGAAATGTGAGAGTGAGATATTCAATATCTCTTCACAGTTAGTCTATTTCTGAACATGGGGATGATCATATTGAGTGGTATGACATTGTTAGGAAGGCACTAGTGAGAGTATTCCCCAAAATAAAAAAAATAAACAAACCCTCCTTCTTCATCATCAGCTGGTAGTTGAGAAGTCTGAAGAAGCAGGTTTATATTTTGCTTTGTATTTCTAAAATTGTGCTTATATCTGAGCCCATACTAGCCTGTACCATGATACTCATCCCATAAGCATGTATCTCAAGTCATCCTTGGTTGCAGCAGATCAATAAGGTCAACCTTAAATGTCAGAGGGAGGTTGCAGTCAAAATTTTTGTGAAGCAGTCTCATCTCAGTAACAAAATTCTATAATTTTCACATGCTAAAATTCTTTTTTCAGATATTTCAAGGAAACAGATTTAAGAAATAATTCTGCAATATGCAAAGACAAGTAATATATTGATCATAGCTAAATTTATTTAATTATTATGTATTTGAAAAGAACACAAAAAGGTAGATGCAGCCATTTTCATATTAATTGAAACACAATTAATAGACTTTAATAAAAAGTCAAACATTTTAAATGTATGCATACATAGAAAAAACAAACAAAATAAAATGAAACATGAACATAAGAAAAAATGATCTGGTTATTGTTATTTGTATTATTAAACTATTAGCTTTTTTTACATGCCAAACTTATGTACTATATCTATTTAAGATGGTGAAGAAAAATCCATTATAATTGTGATACTTCTTTATGGTTGAATATGATCAGTGATCAAAAATAAATTAGGGTATAAAGGTAACTATCACAAGATAAAGAGTTGGGCTTTAATCTTACATGCAAGATTAAACTATAACGTGGCATGATCCCTAAATGAATACCTTCAGGTATACTAATATTTACTTGTGCTTTTTGTCAATTATAGTAATTAAAAACAATAAAAAGTAAATTACTAAATATAAAGTTGCATATGATTAATTAACATTCACCCTGATTAGGCAAAAAATAAGGAAAACATCTCTCCCTTACTTTTCTGTTCTGATAAAATTAATTCAATACATTAATTATATCAAGGAAAAATGGAATCTGAAAAGAACTCCAATGATAATTCATTTTTAGCATATATTATATTTTATGATGGCAGGGCATTACAAAATACTGTTTGTAATTAAAAACATATTTTAGTTAAAAAATAAGTTAAAACATTTGGAGCAATAAAATACAAGATATTACTTCTAGGAAGATTAAATTTTTAGCAGGCATATGATATAATTTGAACTTGAGCTAAGTTAAAAGAAGCCTGAAGCTTCATTTAAATTGAAGGTGAGAGATGTTTCTCCATAGTTCTTGGAGATGATGAAATCATCTATGGTTACTTACTAACCATACATGCTTTTTACATTTATTCAAATATATGCTACATTATCCTCTCTGAAGAAGCTGGCACCAAGCATTAACATACGACTCTTTAGCCTATTTTCTCCAGTAAAGCTAAACAAAATTATTCAGTATAATGGTTATCCACCTGGGTGCATCTTTACTATTTTATTTAAACTTCTGTTTATCTCTTGTTTTGAAATCTACTTTTTATATTTTGTATTGGAGCAATTTGAAAATGAGAATAAATATTTAAGGCCCATTGAAAATGGAAATGGTTGGATTGGCTAAATTTTAGGCTTGTGTGGATTCAGAAACTTAGAGGTCCATTAATATGAGGCAACAGCAAATGAAAATGTATTATTATTTTGTTGTGTCAAAGATGTCACTTTGTATAGCTAATCCATAAAATGTCAGTATGTATATGTTCTTTCCAAAGAAAGTAGGATTTGGCCAGAACTGAGCTAAATCTCCCACCATTGTTGTACTCTAACAGTTCAGAAAGCATTTCCTTTGACCATCCTACTCCTTTTTTCTTCAGGTTTCTGTTTTTCAGCTAAGGTTAAAAAGGAAGATCCTTTGGCAAGGAATTGGAAGTTAAGAGTATGCCCATCAATTGGGGAATGACTGAACAAGTTGTGGTATATGAATGTAATGGAATACTATTGTGCTATAAGAAATGATGAACAGGCTGACTTCAGAAAAACCTGGAAAGACTTGTATGGTTTGGTGCTGAATGAAGTGAGCAGATCCAGGAGAATGTTGTGCTCAGGAGCAGTCATTTCATGTGATGATTAATATTGATAGATTTAACCCTTCTCAGCAATACTGGGATCTAAGACATCTCCAAAGGCCTCATGATGGAAAATGCTATCCACATAAGAAGAAAGAACTATGGAGTTTGAATGCAGATTGAAGCATACTATTTGCTTTTTTTTTTCTTCTGTTGTGTTTTGTTTCCTCTTTCTGGTGGTTCCTCCTATTGGTTCTAATTCTTAATTATAACATCACTAATGAGAAAATATGTTTACTAGTGATGTATATGTATAGCCTATATCAGATTGCATGACATCTTGGGGAGGGAGGTGGAGAGGGAGGGGAAGAAAAATTTAAAACTCAAAAGCCTATGGAAGTGATTGTTGATAATTCAAAATAAATTAATTTCTTTTTTAAAAAGGGAAAACCCTTGAGTTCTCTCTACCTCACCCACACCTTATGGATGCATCTTGTAACATGATTTGCCTAGCTAGTAAGCATCATTCATGAACACTCAGAAGGAAAGATGAATTTTGTTTTGTTTTATTCAGTGTTAGAAAGAATATTTTGGATTGCTTGAATATTAACAATATAATTAAATGAAATGATTCATCACAAAAACTTATGAAGTACATTATCTTTCTAAAGATTACTTTTTTTAATTTATCATTTGATGTTACCTTGATATTACACGAAAGGATCAAGTTTAGATAATATTTAGCCTCAAGTTCCACCTTTGCTTATTAATAATTTCCTTTTGGCTATAAAACCGAGCATGCCTTTTTATCTAGCAATAACGCTATTAGGTCTTTCATTCCCCAAAAAACAAAAAGGACAAAAAAAATACTACTTGTACAAAAATATTTGTAGACCCTCTTTTTGTGGTGGCTAAGAATTGGAAATTGAGAGAATCCCCATCAGTTGGGGAATGACTGAACAAGTTGAGGTATATGATTGTAATGCAATATTATTGTGCCATATAAAATGATGGGCAGGATTATTTCAGAAAATCCTGGAAAGATTTACATAAACTGATGCAGAATAAAGTAAGTAGAACCAGGAGAATATTGTACACAGCAACAGCAATCTTGTATGATGAACAACTGTAAATTACTTAGCTATTCTTAGCAGAACAATGATTCAAGACAGTCCCAAAGGACTCATGATGAAAAATGCTAATCACCTCCTGAGAAAGAACTAATATAATCTTAATGCTGATCAAAGCATGCTATTTTTCCATTTCTTCCTTTCTTTTTAGTTTAATATTTCTTCCAAAAATGAATGATATGTAAATGTTTTTATGTTGCACATGTATAACTTTTATCAGATTATTTACCTTCTCAGGGAGGGGAAGAAGAGGACAGGAGGATAAAACTTGGAATTCAAAACTTTAAAAAAGCAATGAATGTTAAAAATTGATTTTGTATCTAATTAGGGAAAATGAAGTATTATTAAAATAATTTCCTATCCAACATGCCATTTTTCATATTTATTTAATAGTTTTGTGCTCCAATTCAGGGGTAGAAAAGATTATACTTTGAATGAACTGATTTGAATACCAAACCCATGCCTTTACCTCAGAAGTCTCATAGGTTATATGTTACATTGCACTCTCCCAAAACCCAAAAAGGACTTGTATTGAGAAAATAAATGTCAATGTGAAAATCAAATGTGAAAGATAAGTCATTTCTCAAATGTAATGAAATAACACTATAGATTCCATTTAGCATTCCCATTATTTTGATTTTTTTTTTGATAACTTTAAGTTACTACTCTGGTTGAAGAAATTAAACATGTTAGTTCAATATATTTCTTAACACATTTCACTTTGTAGTTTTGAATACTACTTGGTAACATCACAAAAAGTTTGCATCATGAGCCAACTTGTTGCTATCCTTGCTTTCCCTCAATTCTTCTGTTTGTTTTGAATTAAGGAAATTCCTTCATCTCATCTAAGGCATTGATATCTCCTAGATACTGCTGCAACAAAAATCACAATGGTTTTCAAGAGGATTTGAGAGGCTATAAACTTATACATCACATATCACTGTCTGCTTGCCTTTATATTATTAACAATGACCCAAAATATATGAAAGAAAGCCATGAAATTGAAAGGGATAATCAGGTCAATTCTCCAATGCATGGTTAGGAAGTGAACCTGTTATAAACTTGTGGAAGAAAGTCTTTTATTAGTATACATGAAGCAAAGATAATTCATTTCTCTTCCCTGCAGGTGCAGTGGCTAATATTTTCTTTCTTCCATGTCTCAGAAAGATAAATAGTTACTGTGTGAGAAAAAAGACTGAATAATAACAATGAAAAATTACAATGTTTATTACTAATAAACTTAAGAAAATGATATAGAATGATAGGTTAGATTCAGTTGGCATTCTTATTGTGTGACTTGTATAATTTCATAAAACCCAAAGCAATATTTTAATTTATTGGGTATTTAAATTATATATTTTGACACAATAAAAATGTTCATCAGGAATGAATACCTAGCATAAAAGAAAATATTATCTTCCCATATTCTATTCTCCTTATTCCTATTGTCAACACGTCTTGTCTTAAGTCCAAAATCTATCATGCCAATTTGTTGCTTAAAATCTAATAGTTTTTCCCTATTATCAATTGATAAACTTAAGACTAATTTAGTCAACTTTTAAGACCTTTCATTATCTAGTGTATTATAACTTTTATAGAGTTATGTCATGCAGCTCCCCTTCGTGTCCTTTATACTCCAACTAAACTACAGTATTTCTTGTGTAGTAAACATGTATTGGACATTTTGGCTCTGTTTAACTTAGCCTATTTCTTCTGACCAGTCTTTAAGTCTAAATTTATATACACACTTTAAAGAAGCCAATCACCCATTCACTAGTGATTCTCTTCCCCAACCTAAAATAATACATTTTTGGAACCCCTCTTAAGCATTTGATGTGTTATTTTGCAGTATGGTTATGGTATGTTAATATCTCTGTTATACTTTGATCTGAATAAAGTAAAAATATGTCTTGTTTAAGTTTTCTATCTCAGCAAGTGTTGTGATATACTACACACACACATACACACACACATGCACACACATTCAGTAACAGTAAGTAAGGACCATAACACATGATAAATGCTTAGTAGAAGTTTGTGTTGTTCAAGCTTTAGCTAGTATATTTTCTTTGTTCTAGGTAACTAATTTTAAGAAGTGTATTTTTTAAGTGGAAGGTCATATAAAAAATGTTGTTCAACATGGTGAAGAGCCTAAAGATCATGACATATGAGGACTGGTTAGAGGAACTGGTGTTGTTTAGCCTGAAGAAGATAAATAATTGGAGAGAATATAATAGAAAGGTTTTTAAAAGGCTCCAGTGTGAAAAAAGATTGATAATTGAATTATTTGACCTCAAGGGCAAAACAAGGATGTGCCATGAGTAGAATATGGAAAGTGATAGATTTAGACTTGATGAAAGAAAAAAACTAGAACTCCACAGAAATGGAATAAGCTTCCTTTGGAGGTGAATGATTTTAATTTTTTCATTTCATATGTGTGTGCAAATATACGTGTGTGCATATATCACATTCATGCATATAGATAAAAGGAGATCTACACATAGATATAATATCTCTAAATTTGTGTAAGTGCATTGTATTAACAGTCAACTAGAGCAAACTTCCATGAATTTTCTTAAAAAACAAACGAAAAATTACAATAACAACAATAACAAAACCTCTGAGATCTAGACCTGCCTCCATAATGTGAGATACTAGAATTTTTGGCACATAGTAAGTAGTTAATAAATGCTTATTGACTGACTAACTGACCTCACTTTTAGTCTTAAAACTAGGCCTAGAGAACTACTTGCTGAAGATATGATAGAGGGATTTCTTGTGCATAAAACCTTCAACATAATGGTATCTAAAATGTGTTCCATGTTGGATATTTTATCATTTTTATTATAGGACATGAATTATACAAGCTAAAAGTAATCATTTTGCTACTCCAATTTCAGGTATATGCATTGTTCAAATTAATTAGATAATTGTAGGCTTAGCTGAAGATTAATTTCACATAATATTAGAATTTCCAGAGTGGGAGTGACACCTTTAGAGATTGGCTATTTGGTCTCCCACATACGTTAAGGAATTTTATCTTAACATTCAGTGGGAAAAGATTGTTCATTCATGTGGTAGGATAATGGAGAAAGTCAATGCATGTGCATTGCTTTAGTCAGGCCAGAAGCAGATACCCTGCATCTCCCATATTGGTCCATTTATCTTAAGTTATGCAGACATGGACCAAACTGAAATTAGTAACCATAAAGAAAGCATTGAGATTCTCTTTTGAGAGGAAAGGGGAGTTGAGGTATAGGACTTTGAAAGTGAGAAGAGAAAGTTTAGAAGAGAAGACATGGGGAGAATGAAACAATAAATTATGTAGAGAGTAAATCATGGAAGAATAAAAGGACTTGTATATCAGTGAGGGATTGATTAATATTCAATAAAGAAATGTATTATGCATCAGATCAACAGTGATGTCATATTTTTTGAGAAGTAATTAGCAGTGCATGACTTAAAACAGTGAAAAACAATGGTGGAGGTAACTCAAGGTTTGAATTTGGCAACCTATTAAGTATTAAAGAACAATGACAATGGGATAAGTCATTTAATCATGAAGATAATGTATAGTTGAACTGGTTCATTTTTCAGTCAAGATTTCAAAGAGGGAAAATGTGGGGGTAGGGCAGGTGTGATATAATAGGAAAGCAAGTGGTGAAGGAGTTTCTAGAAGTTATGAAGAGGGCAAAGAATACATTTAAAATGAGTAAGGGAGAGGTAGAAATGAAAAGATTTAAAATTATATCAGAGAGAAAAATTTCTCCTACCTAATGTGTCAGGTTACACTGAATAGCATGCAACCAGGATTGACAAGGGTGGTCATGGAAGATGAATCTCCTGGAGCGTGCAAGGTTTCTGTGACTACAAGAGGGTGTATGAGATAAGGTAACTTAAATGAAGGGTGATCAGTTAATGATTGAACAACTCTTCTATATGTCACAAAGGAAGGGAAGAGTGGAGTAGAATCATGAATCAAAACAAATAAGGGAAGGTAGACAGGAATAAGAGAATGGCAATAGAATTTTCACCTAGGTAGCCAGTGGCTGTGAATTGCCAGGATTAGGAAAGAAGACAGCAGGATTTTATGAGTCAAAGAACCTTTTGATCTGAGGTATACCCTTAAAGATCTTGTGATGATAAGTAGTGTATCATTTTTTTCCCTTCTCACTAGGAATAAATGGATTTTTGTGAGGTATTTGTTCAGGATATATTTGTTGATCAGGTCCCTAAAGTCTAAGGGAACTGACATTCAGGGTCCTCTTCTATAGTTCAGAGATCTAATGTCTGATGTTCTACACATGGAAAGGTTCCTGGGGGTAAGATGTCTGGTTTCTGAGTGACTGGAGGTTATAAATAGATAGGGTATTATTACTTTTCACATATAATGATATTACAGGGCAAAGGGGGAGGAAGAGTCAGCATTGTTTCTGCATGTGGCAAAAAGACCAGAGTTCCACTCTTCTTTCTAGGAAGTTGATGTTAAGGATGGACTTCTGTACAGTTACAGTCATAAAATCCAATATAAATCCAGATAACATATGGTTCTGAAATAATTGTCATCATTAGCAAGACTGTCAGTATAGTCATTAAAAACATGACAAAGACAATATCAATTATTTATCGAGATTTCATTACTTATAAAATAATTTAAGCCATGTTTTAACTACATAATGTTGTGTTTGAAGAAATGACAATCCTATATCATTGATAATAATATGATAAAGAAAAAAAAGTTGTTCAATTAGTTGACTTAAATTTATAGTTAAAAAGTTCAGTGATTTTTGTCAAGAAATTATAGAAACAGCTTAAGCTAAATGTATGGTTGCTGGTATATAAAAATTGATATTATTTAACCAGGACACTTTAAAGTTTTGTTCAGCTGAGTAAAAATATAATTAGTCTATTTTTATAGTACATATTAATCATTTACCCAAAAGGCCATTGTAATCTAATAGGCATGAACAGAGGAATATAGTAATGAGACAATTTATTTAAGTGGATTTTATGTTGCTAGAGTATTAGAATGGTTTCTTTTTCAAAATATACCTGCATGTCTGTTACATTTACATTCATAAATTGAATTTCATACTAATTTAGACATGAAGTGGTTGTTTATAATGTGCAGCTTTTATTTAATACAAAAGAGGTCTTTAAAACTATAACATTTATTCCCCTGTACTGGTATTTATATTATAATTATGTATCTATGTTTTGCAATGGAATTACCCAATTTTTTTCTCAAAGGTTGTAAAATGGTAAAGATAATTAGAAAAAAAAAGAAATGAGAACCTCCAATTCTACCCCTCTATTTACTTGGACTAGCAGAATGCAAAATCCACATCATCTCAATCTCTAAAAAAAAATATTTATTGCTAAAATTAAAGGTCATATCTTCTATCTGTATAATAATTGTTTCCTTGTTGGTCAAATGAAATAAAAGGGAACAGCTTGGAGAACCATTATAAATTTCCTACAATTATTTAAAAAATGTTACTACCTTGGTAAATGATTTTGTTAATTCCAATACAAAGTATACATAAATGATTTTATCCATCTGTCTATCTGTTTGTCTATCTATCTATCTATCTATCCATCTATCTACATTGATCTAAGGTTCCTAGTAAAAAAAAAAAAGTTTTTCAATTTTATTTATGGGGAAACAATTTACACGTGATTAAGTGATCTTCCCAATTCACAATGGTCTGAGTAACAGAGCTAGTACTTCCCCCCCAAAAAAACTGTAGGAGTTTACACATTATACTCTTTTTAATACACAGAAATACATACATCCATACATACATATATGTATGGATGTATGAATTATGTATATAGGGCTATATCTTTGTTCCATTTTGGGTTTTTCATTTTTTTTTGACATTTCAGATTCTCAAAGCTAGAAGGCATGACAGGAATCATACATAGGTTACTCACAGGAACTGCTAGCAAAAACTATAAAACCATAAGATCTTGTTATGTGGAAAGTGGACTGTATTTGTTTGTGTCCACACATCCCTTAGGAATGTGTGTGTGTGTGTGTGTGTGTGTGTGTGTGAACTTCATGGAGTTTGGATATTTATATGTCTTTATCTATTGAAAAATCATAAATGAAGATGAATTTTATATATTACTTAAAACTCTATAACCCAATATGTTTCTTCATTGAAGTACTCTCCTAATGTTACTGAGAAATCAACTATTAGACTAACCAGAACACCAACTTAGCATATTTTCTGAAGCTCAATTTCCTGGTAATCTCAACAACAACAACAACAACAAAAAACCAAAAACTGGGTTTGGGGTAAACTGGTGAGTCAAGTATTCCATTCCAGGTTTAAAGAAAAGGGCTCACAGGTTTCCTGTAGTATAAACAATTATTGAATATCTTGCTGCAAATTATTATCTGTTCTCCAATGAGCTCAATGATAGAAGAATCACAGCATCCTGGACCATAGTCAAGGCTATAAAATATTGAAAATATATTACAGATAACACTTGGATTCTGTTTTGTGGCATATAATATGCTTCTTAGTGCTACAACAGTGTTCAACATGAAGAAAGGAACAAAATGAATGGGATAGAATACCTGTTGGTGTGACTGTGGAACATTCCATTAATCATGAGGAACAGAGCCCAGTAAAAAGGAGAGGTAAGTTCTGTCCTTCAAATGCTATCTCTGTCCCAAGAAGCAGACATCTAAGCTGATAAACCATGGATTGCCTACTGTTGGAGAAATTTTGTGTTCCAAATCCCAGGGAAACTTTAATCAGTGGGGAGGGAGTCAAAAAGTGGTCAATGGGAGTAATGTGGGAGAGAAGGAAATGATCAAAGATCATAGGAAGAAGAAAACAGAGAGATATAGAGCATAAGCAGATTAACCAATAGGATAGACAGGTAGACATTAACAGTAGAGGGAAACATGGACCTCAGATTAAGAAAAAGAGTCCAGGAATCTATGAATAAATAATAAAACAAAATAAAAGAAATTATTTGGGGAGAGTATGGAACACAAACACAGTGTCATTGAATGATTAAAAAAGATACGAAATAGAGGAAAATTTGCAGCTTGTGCAACAACAACAAAAAAATAGGAAAAAAAATCCATAGTAGCAAGCCTCACCAAAGAAAACAGAGAATCTATCTATAATGTGTTGAAAATCATCCTCAGAGATTGCACTGAAGCACAATCACCCATGAACAAAAAGTCACATACCAGTCTTCCTTCCTCTTTAGGTTTAGCATTTTAAAGTTAAATAATTTGCTGTCATTGTGGTAACTGACCTAAATACTGTTTCTGTCCTCATTGAATTCATCTAACAATATCACTGAAAACATAATGTTAAAAAGCATGGGACCATATACCTACTAGAACATACTCTTGACTTCCACTTCCGGGAACCAAATGGTGAAGTAAGAAGTAAGTCACTCTCACCCTTTCTTATTGACCTCTGAAAATCCAAAAAAAAATTGCCCCAGGACCTTGTCCTTGATCGTACCACCTGGGAAGGACTGAAAATTTACAGGTCCCTAGAAGTATCTCTGAAAACAGCTGCACAAAAAGCTTGGGACTGTGAATTCTCCACACGGGAAGCAGACCCCTACTTTAACAAAGAGTTTAGAACTCAAGTAAGTGGCTAAGAACATGAAAAAAACTGTGCAAAAAAGTCAGACCATAGAATCTTTCTTTGGCAACAAAGAAGATCAAAACATACAACCAGAAGAAGATAAAAAAGTCAAATCTCCTACATTCAAAGGCTTTAAGAAAAATATGAATCAGTCCCAGGCCATGGAAGAGCTCACAAAGGATTTTGAAAAGCAAGTAAGAGAAATAGAGGAAAAACTGGGAAGAGAAATGAGAGAGATTAAGAAAATCATGAAAAACAAGTCAACAGCTTGCTAAAGGAGATCCCCAAAAAATACTGAAGAAATTAACACCTTAAAAATAGCCTAACCCAAATGGCAAAAGAGGTCCAAAAAGCCAATGAGGAGAAGAATGCCTTCCAAAGAAGAATGGGTCAAATGGAAAAGGAAGTCCAAAAGCTCACTGAAGAAAATACTTCCTTAAAAATTAGAATGGAGCAAATAGAAGCTAGTGACTTTATGAGAAATCAAGATATTGTAAAACAAATCCAAAAGAATGAAAAAATAGAAAACAATGTGAAATATCTCATTGGAAAAACAACTAACCTGGAAAATAGATCCAGAAGAGAGAATTTAAAAATTATTGGACAATCTGAAAGCCATGATCAAAAAAAGAATGTAGACATCATCTTTCAAGAAATTTTCAAGGAAAACTGCTCTGATATTCTCGAACCAGAGGGTAAAATAGAAATGAAAAGAATCCACCTATCACCTCCTGACAGAGATCCCCAAAGGAATACTAGAAATATTGTAGTCAAATTCTAGAGTTCCCAGGTCAAGGTGAAAATATTGCAAGCAGCCAGAAAGAAACAATTCAAATATTGTGGATACACAATCAGGATAACACAAGATTTAGCAGCTTCCACATGAAGGGACCAGACAGCTTGGAATATAATATTCCAGAGGGCAAAGGAGATAAGACTACAATGAAGAATCACCTACCTAGCAAAACTGAGTATAATCCTTCAGGGGAAAAATGTACACAGTGAACTAGAGGACTTTCAAACATTCTTGATAAAAAGAACAGAGCTGAATAGAAAATTTGATTTTCAAATACAGCAATCAAGAGAAGCATGAAGAGGTAAAAAGTAAAGAGAAATCATAAGGGACTTATTAAGGTTGAACTGTTTACATTACTGCATGGAAGGATGATATTTGTAACTCATGAGACCTTTGTCAGTATTAGGGTAGTTGGAGGGAAAAATATATGTATGGGTAGATAGATATATAGATAGGTAGATAGACAGATAGATAGATAGATAGATAGATAGATAGATAGATAGATAGATAGATAGATAGATAGAGGGCATAGGTGAGTTGAAGATGAAGGGGTGATATCTGGAGAATAACATTAAGGGGTGAGAGAGGATTATACTGAGAGGAGAAAGGGAGAGGTAGAATGGGGTAAATTATCTCACATAAGACAGACAAGAAAGGGCTTTTACAGTGGAGAGGAAGTGGGGGAAGGTGAGAGGGAATGAGTGAATATTATTCTCATCAGTTTTGGCTTAAGGAGGGAATAACATACACACTCAATTGGGTATGGGAATCTATCTTACCCTACAGGAAAATAGGGGGCAAGGGTGACAAAAGAGCAGAGGCATTATAGAGGGAAGGGCATTTTGGGGGAGGGGGTTAAAGCAAACACTTCTGAGGAGACACAGGGTCAAAAGAGCAAATAGAATAGACAGAGGGGTGAGATAGGATGAAGGGAAACATTGTTAGTTTTTCACCACATGACTACTATGGAAGTGTTCAGCATGACTAAATATGAATAACCTGTATTGAGTTGCTTGCCTTTTCAATGAGGGTAGGTGAGGACAGAGAAAGAGAGAAAATTTGGAACCCAAAGTTTTAAAAAACAAATGTTAAAAGTTGTTTTCACATGCAACTGAGAAATAAGATAAGGCAATGAGGAATAGAAATCTATCCTGCCCAATAGGAAAATAGAGAGGGAAGGGTATAAGAGAAGGTGGGGTAGACATAAGGGAGGGCAGATTAGAAGGAGCATTCATAATGCACACTGTCTTGGGGATGAGATAGGGAGAAAATTTGTAACTCAAAATGTTGTAGAAGGGTAGCTAGGTGGTGCAGTGGATAGAGCACTGGCCCTGAAGTCAGGAGGACCTGAGTTCAAACCCAGGCTCAGACTAAACACTTGACATGTACTAGCTGTGTGACCTTGGGCAAGTTACTTAACCCCGATTGCCTCACTAAAAAAAAAAAATCTTATAGAAGTGAATGTTGCAAACTAAAAATAAATAAATACAGAGAAAAAAAAAACAACAACAAAGGAGATTGTGTTGATTGTTGGGTTATGTTTTAATGGAGATTCCTTTACCTGATATCTACATGGCCTTCCAACTCTCAGACTCTGTGAAAATGGGATGGTCTTCAAGTTCTTCTCTCACTCTGATGTTCTGTGAGTCTATAATATAATGTTTCACAAATTAACCACAACTGAAAATCTAACTGTTGTTTTTTTTTACTTGCAAAACTGACTAAATGTTTTAAAGAAATGCAGGATGAATTATTTCCATCAATAATAATAATAAAGAAAAGAGAGTTGCTTGCAAAAATAAAAGAACTAAAAGGAAATTTATATATTCTTTATTCCTGTTCAATAAATATTCATTTTATTTATAAAAAAATTGCTCCAGGGGAAAAAATCTGGAGCAACTGAGCTAGTAGAAAGATGGGGTGCAGCAGTCATGTACCCAAGGAAGCTTAGGGGATTAATGGGAAAGGCCCTTTTTGCTCTGGGGGAGGAGGAGCAGTACAGGCCAATACGTGTCTTAGCAAGCCAGTGGCTAGCCCTACCTCAGCATACCAGGGGGAGATCCTGAGCCCCAGGGTTTGGGAGCAGGCAAGTACCAATACCAGGACCCTATTTAGAACCTCATTACAAGGAGGGGAACTGGTAGGCACCATCTCAGAAAACTACAGTGGATGACAATGTTATCCAGCAGCCATATCACCCAATGCCTCAACACAATTCCAGGAAGCACAACTCCAGAAGGTAAAACTCCAGGCTAGCAGACATCTTCCAGTAGTGAAACATCCCTGTGTAAGGCCTGGGGCATAAGGAGCCAAAGAGAGGAGTGCAAGGCCCAGGTGAGCAGGCATCCCCTAGGGGCCAGAATTCCCACTCCCAATGCAAGAGCTTCAGTGTTGCTTACCTCAGCACAGCACCAGGTACCCTGCCAGAACCCTGCAGCATTCAACTGCTAGCATCTGAAGCCAGTGACCAGGTCTGGGGATACCAGCACAAGAAGCTTGGGTCAGTGCCTCCTACACTCCATCAGGGGAGCTCAAATTTGTTAAAGTCAGGAAATAAACAAATACCATGAGCAAACATCAGAAATGGACAGTGATTATACATTTTTATTACGGGGACAGGAAAGATCAAGGCACAAATTCAGAAGAGGACAACATCATCAACATACCCACATCTGAAACCTCAAAGGGAAATATGAACTGGTTTCCAGCATAAAAACCCTTCTTGGAAGATCTCAAGAAGGGTTTTAAAAGTCAAATAAGAGAGGTAGAAGAAAAGTTGGGAAAAGAAATGAGAGGTATGTCAGAGAGAGTCAATAGCTTGGAAAAGGAAGGACAAAAATTAACTGTAGAAAACAACTTCTTAAAAAATAGAATTGGCCAAATGGAAAAGGAGGCACAAAAACTCACTCAAGAGAATTCCTTTAAAAGCAAAATAGACCAAATGGAAAAGGAGGTACAAAATATAAAAGAAGAAAACAATTAATTAACAATTAGAATTTGGCAAGTGGATGCTAATGACTCTATAAGAGATCAAGAATAAGTCAACAGAAAGAAAAGAATGAAAAAAATAGAAGAAAATATAAAATACCTCATTGGTGAAACAACTGACCTGGAAAATAGATCCAGGAGACATAATAAAAAAAATTGGTTTACCTGAAAACTATGATGAAAAAAAAAGAGTCTAGACAGTATATCAGGAAATCATCAAGAAAAACTGCCCAAAATTACCAGGTCAAAGAGAAAATACTGCAAGCAGCCAGGAATAAACAATTTAAATATCATGGAACCTTGGTCAGGATTATGCAGGACCTTGCAACTTTCTACATTAAAACATCAGAGGGCATAGAATAAGATATTCTGTAAGGCAATGGACCTTTGTTTACAACCAAGGATCAACTATCCAGCAAAATTGAGCATAATCTTTCAGGTGTGGAGATGGCTATTCAATGAATTAGAGATCTTCCTGATGAAAAGACCACAGCTCAGCAGAAAATTTGAACTTCAAATAAAAGACTCAAAAGAAACATAAAAAAAAATCAGGAAAGAAAAACAACAACAACATGCTATTAATAAGAGCACATGGTTTACATTATTACAAGGGAAGATGACACTTGTAACTCTTGAGAACTGTATTGTTATTATGACATTTAAAAGAGGTATACATAGACAGAGGGAACAGGTATAAGTTGACTTTGATGCAATGACAAAAAAAACATTATTAAGTGGTGAAAAGGAATTCTACTGGGAGAAAGGGAAAGGAGGAAGCAGACAAGGGTAAATTACATCACATCAAGAGAAACAAAAACCTATTAAAGTAGAGGGAAAGAAGGGAGCAAGATGAGCATTGTTTGAACCTTACTCTCATCAGATTTGGTTCAAAGAGGTAATAACATAATCAGTTAGGTATAGAAATCTAACATAACCTATAAGATGTAGCAGGGGAAAGGGAAAAAAGGGATGGGTGAATGGAAGGGAGGGAAGAAATAGTCAGGGCAAAGTGGAAGAAAAGGGAGGGGGCTACTAGAAGGGAGGTCTGATTGAGGGAGACAGTGGTTGAAAACAAAAGTATAGTGAGGAGGAAAAGGGAGAAAGGAGAGAAAAAAGCATGAATGGGGGGGAATAGGATGGAGACAAAGACACAAATAGTAATCATAACTGTGAATGTGAATGGCATGAACTCTTCCATAAAATGGAAGCAAAGAGCAGAGTAGATTAAAAATCATAATCCTATAATATGTTGTTTACAAGAAACACATTTAAGGCAGAGGGATACAGACATAATAAAGGTAAAAGGCTGGAACAGAATATGTTATGCTTCAACTGCACACACAAAAAAGCAGGGGTAGCAAAATAGATCTAATTTAAAGAGGGAAAGAGGGAAACTACATCCTGCTGAAAGTTACCATAGACAATGAAGTAATATAATTACTAAACACATATGCAGCGAGTTGTATAGCATCCAAATTCTTAGAGGAGAAGTTAAGGGAGTTACAGGAAGAAATATATAGCAAAAGTATACAACCTCCCCCTCTCTTAACTAGATACGTCTAACCACAAAATAAACAAGAAAGAAGTTAAGGAGATGAATAGGAGTTTAGAAAAGTTAGATATGGTTGACCTATGGAGAAAATTACATAGGGATAGAAAGGAATACACCTTTTTTGGTGGTACATGGCCCCTACACAAAAATTGAAAATGTCTTAAGACATAAAAATCTCATAATAGAAAGCAAAAAGACAGAAATACTAAATGCATTCTTTTTAGATCATGATGCAAAAAAATATTACATGTAACAAAGGGCAATAGAAAGATAGACTAAAATTAATTGGAAACAAAATAAACTAATCCTAAAAAATGAGCAGGTCAAACAACAAATTATAGAAATAATCAATAACTTCATCCAAGAGAATGACAATAATGAGACACATACCAAAACTTATAGGATAGAGTGGAAGCAGTTCCTAGGGGAAGTTTTATATTTCTCAGTGCTTACAGGAATAAAATACAGAAAGAAGAGATCAATAAATTGGGCATGCAGCTAAAACACTAGAAAAAGAACAAATTAAAAATGCCAATTAAATACCAAATTAGAATTATGAAAACCAAAGTAGAAAATAATAAAATTGAAAATAAGAAAACTATTGAACTAATAAATAAAACTGAGATCTGGTTTTATGGAAAAAAAAACAATAAAATACACAAAGCTTTGGTTAATTTGATTTCAAAAAAAGAAGAAAGAAATTCAAATTGCCATCATCAAAAAATGAAAAGGGTGAATTCACTATCAATGAAAAAAGAAATCATAACAATAATTAGGAGTTATTTTGACCAACTGAATGGCAACAAATTTAACAATCTTAGTGAAATGGTTGAATATTTACAAAATATAAATAGCCCAGATCAAGGGAAGAGGAAATAAAACATATAAAAAAAATTTCAGAAGAAAAATAAATTGAACAAGCCATCAATGAACTGCCTAAGAAAAAGTCTACAGAGCCATATAGATTTAGAAGTGAATTCTATCAAGCATTTAAAGAAAAAATACAATTTCTATACTATATAAATTATTTGGGAAAATAGGTGAAGAAGGAGTCCTACCAAATTCTTATGATACAAATATGGTGCTGATAGCTAAACCTGCAAGAGCCAAATCAGAGAAAGAAAATTAGATACCAATTCACCTAATAAATATAGATGCAAAATTTTTAAATAAAATATTACCAAAGAGATTACAGAAACTAATCTCAAGGAGAACACACTATGACTAGGGAGGATTTATACCAGAAATGCAGGAATGGATTGATATTAGGAAAACTCTCAGCATAATTGACCATATCAATAACAAAACTAATAGAAATCATATAATTATCTCAATAGATGCATAAAAAAGCAGTTGACAAAATACAGCACCCATTCCTATTAAAAACACTAGAGAACATAGGAATAAATGGAGTCTTCCTTAAAATGGCAAGTAGCATCTACCTAAAACCATCAGCAAGTATCATATGTAAAGGCAAGCTAGAAGCATTTCCAATAACTTTGGGGGTGAAACAAAGATGTCCATTATCACTACTGTTACTCAATATTATACTAGAAATGTTAGCTTTAGCAATAAGAGAAAAAAAGAAATTGAAGGAATCAGAATTGGCAAAGAAGAAACAAAACTATCACTCTTTGCAGATGATATAATGGTATACTTAGAGAATCCTTGAAAATCAAGGAAAAATTACTTGCAATAATAAATAAATTTAACAAAGTTGCAGGATATAAACTAAACCCACCTAAATAATCAGTATTTCTATATATTACTAATAAAACCCAACAGGAAGAGACAGAAAGAGAAATTCCATTTAAACTTACTGTAAACATTATAAAATATTTGTGAATCTACTTGCCAAAACAAATTCAGGTAATATATGACCACAACTACAAAACATTTTTCAGACATATAAATCACATCTAAATAATTGGGAAAAAAATCAGTTGCTCATAGGTAGTCTGACCCAATATAATAAAAATGAAAATTCTACCTAACTTTATTTACTTATTCAGTTCTATACCAATCAACCTACCAAAAATATTTTGTAGAGCTAGGAAAAAAGAAATAACAAAATTCATCTGGAAGAACAAAGGTCCAGAATATCAAGACAACTAATTAAAAGAAACACAAAGGAAGGACACCTAGCTGTACCAGACCTTAAATTGAATTATAAAACAGCAACCATGAAAACTATTTGGTACTGGCTAAGAAATAGAATAGTGGATCAGTAGAATAAGTTAGGTATTCAAGACACAACAATCAATGAATATAGTAATGTACTATTTGATAAATACAAAGACACCAGCTTCTGGGATAAGAGCTCACTTTTTTTTAACAAAAACTGCTGGGAAAACAGGTAAAGAATATGGCAGAAACTAGACATAGACCAAAATCTTACACCCTATACCAAGATAAAGTCAAAATGGTTACATGATATCAAAGACTGATACTCTAAGCAAACCAGGAGATCAAGGAATAGTTTACCTGTCAGATTTATGGGGAACAGAAGAATTTATGGCCAAACGAGAGGTAGAGAACATTATTAAATGCAAAAGGGATAATTTTGGTTACATTAAATTGAAAAGTTTTTGAACAAACAAATACTATGCAACCAAGATTAGGAAGGAAGCAAAAAACTGGGAAAGATTTTTTACAATCAGTGTCTGTGATAAGCGCCTCATTTATAAAATATATAGAAAACTAAGTCAAACTTATAAGATTACAAGTTGCTCCCCAATTGATAAATGGTCAAATCATATGAACAATCAGTTTTCAGATGAAGAAATTAAAGCTACCTAAAGTCATATGAAAAAAAATTCTCTGAATCACTATTGATTAGAGAAATGGAAATAAAACAACTTAGAGGTACCACATTACACCCATCAGATTAGCTAATGTGACAAAACAGGACAATGATAAATGTCAGAGAAGTGGAAAAATTGAAATGTTAGTGTTTTGTTGATGGAGTTGTGATCTGATCCAACCATTTTGGATAGCAATTTGGAGCTATGCCCAAAGCGCTATAAAATTGTGCATACCCTTTGACCCAGCAATTCCACTTCTAGGGCTATATCCTTAAGAGATCATAAAAATGGCAAAAGGACCCATATGGACAAAAATACTTATATCAGCCCTTTCTGTGATGGCAAAGAATTGGAAATTGAGAGGATGCCCATCAATTGGGGAATGGCTGAACAAGTTGTGGTATATGAATGTAACGGAATACTATTGTGCCGTAAGAAATGATGAGTAGGCAGACTTCAGAACACCCTGAAAAGACTATATGAATTGAAGCTGAGTGACATGGCCAGAACCAGGAGAACATCATACACAGTAACAACCACACTGTAAGATAACTGACTTTGATAGACTTAACTCTTCTCAGCAATGCAAGGCTCTAAGACAACTCCAAAAGACTCATGATAGATAATGCTATGCACATCCAGAAGGAGAACCATGGAGTCTGAATGCAGATGGAAGCATACTATTTGCTGTTTTTTTGTTGTTGTTTTCCTTTATTTATTCTTTCTCATGGTTCCTCCCATTAGTTCTAATTCTTCTATACATCATGAGTAATGTGAAAATATCCTTGATATGAATGTATAAGTAGAGCCTACATCAGATTACATGCCATCTTGGGGAGGGGAGAGGAGAGGGAAGGAGAGAAAATTTAAAACTCAAAATCTTATGGAAGTGAATGTTAAGAACTAAAAATAAGTAAATTAGTAAAAAACAAACAAACAAACACGGGAATAACCACAGAGGCCTGCTTACTCAACTGATGCCTGGAAAATTATGAGAGCATCATCCATTATCCAGAACCCATGCACCATGCTGTCATGAAACTGGAATACTTAACTTCCCTGGGTAACCAAATTTTGCCATGATCTTCCACAAGCCTTAATGACTAATAGCACAAAAGGACTTGGTCAGATCAATGTACAGAACTCTGTTCTACTCCTGACATTTCTCCTGGAGTTGTAGGGCAGCAAATACCATATTGAGCATTCCACAGCCCTTTCTGAAGTTACACTGGCTCTCAGGTAGGTGACATCTTCCAGGTGAAGGATCAGCCTATTAAGGAAAACTCTGGCAAGAATCTTGCCAGCAATTACTAAGAGGAGTATCATGTTATGATTATCACAGGATGATCTATTTCCTTTTGCTTTGTAGATATAGACAATGGAGGCATCCTTAAACTCCTGGGGGATAACCTCCTCTTGCCACATAACCCAGAAGGTTTAAGTCAGCTTTTGTATGAGCAGTGGACCTCCTGCCTTGTAAATCTCAGCTGGAATATAATCAGTACCAGTTGCTTTGCCACAAAAGAGAATCTTAATTACATTCAAAACCTCTTCTTCAGTTGGAAGTTTGGGTAAAGAGGGATTGGCTAAAGAGGTATTTGACCAATGTTTTCAGTATTGGTTGATGATACTCTGCCGAAATTCAATGGAAGCATGTTTAGTCCATTTCTACAGGACCTTTTGCCTTTATTGATAATCAACATGCCTACATCAGCCATAAATAGGTGAGATGCACAATATGTCTTTGGCCCATAAATAGCTTTTGGGACATCAGAAAAGTGCTTTTGATTACTACTTTCAGTGTAAAACTGAATTTCATTTGTCTTCTTACTAAGACAAGAGTTCTCCAAGTTAGGAATGAATTATCCACACTCAGAAAAGTGTTCTAATCTATTGATATTAAGTCTTCTGTTAGTCTTCTCTCTTTGAGGTTGCTGCTTTTGTTGAATGCAAATATTTATCTTGGATAGGATAAGTCTATTATCAGTTCAGCATATTGTGCCACATATCACCTTCATCATTCTCACATCCTGTCTGTCTCATGTCTTTAAAATAATATAGTCAGGGCAGCTAGGTGGTGCAGTAGATAGTACACCGACCCTGGATTCAGGCAAACCTGAGTTTCAAATATGGCCTCAGACACATAACACTTACTACGTATGTGACCTTGGTAAGTCACTTAACCTCATTGCCTAGCCAAAAAATAAATAAATAGATAAAATAATGTAGACTATTAAATTTCGATGTTTACTCTGAAGGTGTATCCATGAAGTTTTATTGAATTTTGGTAAATGAAAGACAGTGTTGGTGATGAGAAGGTCATGACATGCATAAGTCTTCAGTGGTAAGTGACCATTGCTGTTGCTGCTCCCAACTCCATTCCTCCTAAAGACTCCTTGCCACATCTGACAGTCTCTGCCTGATCTTGCATCAAAGCCACCCAGAATTGTATGCTTATCCTCTTTCAGTACACTGATGATAAGGACCTTCAGGTCTTCATAATTTTTTTTCTTTCACCTTATCAGGGCTCATCATTGGTGGGACCATATACACCGATGATGGTGACATGGCACTTTCAAATGACTGCCAATTACATTGTCATGATCTTGTCAGTCACTCCTTTTTGAAGGAACACAAGCTTGTTCGCTAGATTAGATTTGATGGTGAAACTTGGCTCAGCATCATGAAACACTTCATAACTGAAGTCACTCCAGAAAAATGTGTATACAGATCCAACTTTGGTAAGCTGAATTTCATTTGTCAGCCTTGTTTCACTCAGGGCTGCTATTGGGATGTGTTGCCTGCTGAGTTCTCTTGCAACAAGAGTTGTTCATCTTTAAGGTCTACTGGAATTTATGTTGTCCATAAGTGTGTGCACATTACATCTATTGGTGGTGAGTAGAATCATCTTCACAGATTTTGTACATCTGTGTGATTCTGTGCGTGTTTTGCCTTGCAAGGTAGTATCCCCACCTGCTGTGGTAAGCAGGCCAGTGTTAGGTTAGGTGAAGCAGATAATTCTTAGGCATCTTTTCTAACCCCTTCCACATTCCATGAAGTGAGCAGTGTGGTCCAAAAAAAAAATCCTCAGGTTCCCACTGGGCTGTCAAATCTCTCTGTTGCTTCAGTCCATTGAGAAGACCCTATGATCTGGGGATCCTGTGTACAGTATTGTGATTACAGCTCTTAGTGCGTCCATACCTCCTGCTTCATCACTTGCCTGTCAAAACAGGACTTTAAGGTCACTAAAAATGGTAAAATGGCATGGGTGATATCTTTTTACATGCACAAATTGGATTTTGGTGAAGCAGGGTTGTATGAAGTCATTGGCTTCACTCCTCTAGTGTCATCAAAGTCCAGTGGCAAAACAAAAGTTAAAACAACTAATGATGACTCAGGATGCACTGCATGATTTTGGCATCTTTGATGTCTAACCAAGCTCTAAGCATTACACACCACCTGCTTCAGTCATCTTCATGGCCATTGGAACAAATTGTTCTCTTCCACCCATTCAGCCAGGAGAAGTGTTCACATGCTTGGGGTAGACATCACCTAATTCACTGAGGGAATTGTAACCCTTTAGTTACCCTTAATCTGATTTAATTTGTTTGTTAAAACAGTTTATCCATGTACGGCACATACTATAGCTTACCGGAGCTATAAATGAGTGTTGGTAGGTATGTGGACACCAAAGGTGGAAAGTCCCTTGGAAAGGGCTCATTACCCCTCACATCAGAAATACTATTCTTCCATGAATACCTGCACTCTTTAATGAAGACAATTAATAGTTTACACAAACTTGTAAGCTGCAAAATAATCAACCCTTAAACATCAAATACCTTTCTACATTATCATAATAAAATCTAAGATGCAATAATAGAAACAGGTATTCATTCAAAATGACTACAAAACACATAAAGTATGTGGGAATTAATCACATACACACACATACCCAACACACACACCCTTTTACAGATTCAAATATGAAATGTTTCATAAAGAAACAAAAGACAACCTAAACGAGTAGAGGAATACCAGATACTAGGAGGTTGAACTATATAAATTTGTTGATGATATGATGTTATACTTTAAAAATCTTAAGGAATAAGCTGAGTTACTAATCAACATAATTTATAGCTTAAGTTGCAGGCTGCAAAATAAATGCTTAAAAATTAACTGCTTTTTGACATGATCATAACCACAATTAGGCCATGCCTACATAACAAATATTAGATTATTAGCAAAGTTAATTTAAATTTTTAATTTTATACCAGTCAAATTCTCAAAGGGATAATTTATAGAAATTTATAGAAATTGATTAATTTGTAATATGAATTTTTTGTAAAGACAAAATTCATTTGTAGATACATATCAAGAATTTAAAAGGGAATGATGAAAATAGGTGAATAACACTTTTAAACCTCAAATTATAGTGTAAAGAAATAGTCATCAAAAAGCATCTGCTTTTGGTTAAAAAAATGAGAGGCATATCAATGGAACAAACTAGACAAGTGAGAATCTGAAACAATGGAACTAAATAACTCATTGTTCAATAAAGTGGAAAATATAAATTAACTAAGAAAAAGATCCCAATGTGACAAAAACAGCTGGGAAAATGTGAAAGCAGTTTGTTCATAATTAGGCCTAGATCAACATCTTGTACCAAATTCCTACGTGCAAATCTATTTTGTGGAATTGAATTTTATTTACTTTTCTGTTCCAAAATCTCTGCCTCTCCTCATCTCACTCCTACCCATTGAGAAGTCAAGGGACACATGAGATTGTGCAAAAGAAATGATTGCATTATCTATATTATGATTTTAAAAAAAAGAGAGAGAGAAAGAGAAAGCTTCTATCTCCACACTGAAACCATCTCTATCTGGAGATGGAAAGCATTTTTCATCACGATTCTTTTGGAAATGTGGTGGGTCATTGTATTGATTAATGTCACTAAGTCCTTAATAATTGATTATCTTTACAATATCTCTGTTGTTATGTAAATAATTCTCCTGGGTCTGCTCATTTCACTTTGTATCAGTTTATATGTCTTTCCAAAATTTTCTAAAACCATTCCCTGCATTATTTCTTAAAGCACAATATTATTTCATCATATTCATATACCATAATTTGTTCATCCATGCCCTAACAGATAAGCATATCTTCAGTTTCCAATTGTTTACCATCACAAATATACATATATACATACATATATATATATCTATATATCTTCTTTCTTTTATATCTTTGGGTAGAACTATTGCTAGTTTAAAAGGTATGCACAATTTAATAACTTATTTTATCATAGTTCCAAATTGTTTTCTAGAATGATTGGGCTAGTGCACAGCTCCATCAACAATGCATTATTGTACCTATTTTTCACATTCCCTAAAGAATTTGTAATTTTTCTATCATCTTAATTAATCTTATAAGTGCATGTGGTACCTAAGAGTTGTTTTAATGTTTATTTCTATAATTATTGGGGATTTAGAATTTTTATATGACTATTTATATATTTGAATTATTTCTCTGAAACTTATCTTCATATTGTTTGACAGTTTCTCATTTAGGAAATGACTCATATATTTGGCTCAGCTCCCTATATATTTGAGAATTGAGAGTTTTGTTAGATAAACTGGATGCAAATTTTTCCGCCCTCAGTTTCCTCTTTTCTTCTGTAGCATCTGAAGAGGTATTGTTTGTGTTTCCACTATTTGGTCAGTTCTGATTTTTAAGAAGTTATTTTCTTCAGTATTTTTGATACCTCTTCTAAGAGGCTTTTAATTTTCTTTTCACAATTTCACCATTAAAGCATAGCATTAATTTATTTTCCCATTTTTCTTCTATATATATTTGATTCATTTTTTTAACTCTTTCTATCTCTTTCTTTAATTCTTTTAGGAATATTTATTGTCTTTTGTATTTATTTTTCTTTGAGGATTTGTTATAGATTTTTTTCAGATCATTGTGTTCTTCTGTATTTGTATCTCAAGTTTCCCTTCCCTACCATCATCATTATGTTTTTTTTTATTTATGCTCAGATTCTTTTTGTTTATTTGCTACTTTCTGACCTCTTTCTTGACTTTTGACTTTATGTTAGTGTTGGGATCTGTTCATTTCTCCAAAGGGATGGGGACATCTAGCCTGAACTTCTATCTTTATATATCCTTTTACTATTTTCCCTGATCAGTCTAGAAGCCTCCTATTTTTTTTTTTTATTTCCTAGGTGGTATGATCTGAGGAATGGTTTGTTCACTTACCTTTAAGTATGAGCTCTGCAAGATCTTGATACGGGTTTGGGTCTATTGCCTTGTGTGTGGTTGAGTTTCAGTGTACTGCTCCCTTACTCATCTGCTGTAAGTGTACTAGAGGGTTCTACAGGTTCACAGTGACTGAACTATGCACTGACCATTGTTATTGTTTTTGTATTTTTTTTTCAGCCAAAGACAAGGTTTATTAGAACATCTGTCATATTGGGCAGACTCTTAGGAATCTAACTATTGGCTAGATTTTAAGAATCTGAGCCCATGGCTAAATTATAAGAATCTGAGCATCTTAATGGAGGCAAGATGGATCTTATATACAGAAAGACTATGGGAGGGATCTAGGAGTGGCCAAGTAGTCTATGAGGTAATAGAACTCCAGGGACCTGGACCATGGGAAGTGACCTGGGGCCATAGAGAGGCAAGACAATGGAGGTCTAGGGTAGGTTAAGGGTAAGAGAGAATTGGGAGGTTGGGTGTAGGCAATAACAAAAGGCCAGTTGATGGGATTATAGCCTCAAGCAAAAGCTAGTGATTTATCCATGTGGGAAAGTCTAGTATTTTTCCTTTTTGGGGTCTAGATCCCATCCTCATCATTCCCCCTTCAAAAAAATGGGACTCAAAGTTTTTTGGGGTAAGGGGCGAAAGCCTTAGCTTCTGAAACTGCTTCCTGCTGGCAAGGGGCATAGAGCTGCCCTTGACTCAAGGGGGTCCCAAAGAGGAGGTTGACTGGAATTGAGCACAGGCTGTATCCAGGTAATGATGGGGGAACATTGGGCTGGTACCTGCTTTTTGCTGTCAACTATAGGTGAATGGCCTATAGTTTGGAAGACACAAATCTGACAGAAAAGACTGCACGGCCCCAATGACAGGATAAAACATCCTTAACTCTGTTTGGATTCAGATAATTCAGTTTTCCAACTATGTGGTATCAAATCCACCTCATAACCAGACTGAGGAATAGCCAGGTGGGTAACATTCCTTTTCAAAGAAACATAATGGGGAAACTGAGCCAGGAGGATCCCATCTTAGACTGAGGCTAAAATTGTCCTCTCAGCTTTTCCCAAAGCTGACTTCCCACCAGTATCACATTCTCTGAATAGCTTGTAGCATTTCTCTCAGATGGTGGATTATTGATTATCGATGGATTATGATCCATCAGACAACTCAAAATAAAATCCTAGGAGCTTTCACCTCACACAGCAAGTTTCACTAATCACAGTTTTTGAAAAACTTTTCTAGGATTTACATCTCAGATTTAAATTAGTCCTACTGTAAAAAGCCAATCATTATAGATTTCTATACACTTACAAATTCTCAGCAAGCCATACATAACAAAACAAGCTTTTTGGCTAGTTTACACATTAAAACAATAACCAACAGTAGCCAAATTATTTTGCTGGTAACCAAATTATGAAAAGTTGCTTGAGATGACTGATACAAAAAGTTCACCAATTTGAAACTTGAAACAAAACCCATTACCAATCAGGTGACTTCTGTTTTGTTAAATGCCTTTCCAAATTACTTTGTGTGGAAAATCTACATCTTTTCATTACCAGTTAAAACTACAAATTTAAAAGTGCTTGCTTACCTAAGTTGAGAGTCTAGCTTCATTATCTTGTGCAGGATATGCTGAACCTGAGTGATGCTTCCAGGCAAAGGTTGCCCTAGGGCTCGAGGCCATTGCGAAGGGGGCCCAAGCTTTAGCTTCTGCCCCTCCCACCTCCTTCCTTTCCCAGGTGGGGGAGGGTAAAATCAATGGTGAGGGATAAAGGGTGAAACTTTCTTCTCTTGTGAGAGGGGTTAACAGATACCCTCTAGACTCAAAGGAAAGGAGTTGAAGAAAAGAGTGACCAGGGTTGTAAGGAGGAGTTTCAAAACTCCTTAATGATCAATCACAAAATCTCCAGAATCTGCCAAGATATTTTTAGCTGTTCTAACTTTTCCCTGTATCCTCCATTAAGGAAGATTCAGAGGTGTGGAGGGAAGGGAGAAAGTAAACCTCAGGGAACCAAAAAGCAACTGCAGATTTCCCTAATTCCCTAGCACTGAGAGAATTGACAGAATTGGGTATACACTTCTGGATAGGGTGTATGTCCTTGTCCTTTATGTTGTGGAAGGTATACCCTGGCCCATGGCCTTGAACCAACTCGGTGGACCAAAAACCTGAAAGCATCAGGTTGAGTATAAGACAGCTTTGTAAATGTCTGCCTGAATAGCACCTCCAAGCCTTGGTGCTTGAAGAGCCACCCCAACTGCAGAGCAAGAAAGGAGGGGGTAGGGAGGCTTACATACCTTCCAGTTTTGGTTGGAGAAGAAGTTGGAGTTAGTCAGTTTCCCTGTACTGGCCACCAAAACATTGAGGTTTAGGGTTTTAGGGGTGCTGGGACCCCCAAATCTCAACACATGGGTCCTGCTCTTTAGAATTTGATCCAAGCCTTCTTTCAGCCAAAGACAAGGTTTATTAGAACATCTGTCATATTAGGCAGACTCTTAAGAAGTCTGAATGTAAGTGAGCTATTGGCTAGATTTTAAAAATCTGAGCCCATGGCTAGATTATAAGAATCTGAGCTTGGTCATTGGTTTTGATCTTCCCTAGATTATTCCACTACAGGATTATATTAAGTATGAAAGATTAGAACTGAGGCCCCACTCTTCTCTTGAGCTCAGCATACCATAGCTATGTTTCAGAAACTTATGCTTTGCATTCTACATTGGTCGGGCCCCTACTTCCATTTGACCACTCATCTGTACACTGAACTGTGACTAGAGACTGATTATTGGGCAACTAATCTGTGATATTGCTTCCATTCCTGTTCCCAGTGTTAATACAGGAGTGCACTAGGCCATTTTTGCCCAGTTGTTCAGTCTGTTTTCCGTCTCTGGGCACTGTGATGCTCCACACTTCTGTTAATGTCACAGCCTGGTGCTGCTGTTACTTTTTGCCACTATTGCAGCCTTCTGTTATGACTACTGTGCTTTGTTCCTGGTCATCTTTTCACTCAATTTCTGAAAACTTTTCTGTCTAGCTTCCTAAGTTGCCCTGGGATGGAAAAAATCCATCACTGAGAATCTGTCTTGACCATCTAGACTAGAATTTGATCTGGCACATTTTCTAGAATATTACAGAGGAGATTGTGGAAAAGCTAAGGCAAAAATACTACCTCTTACTGTGCATTTTGACTCTACTCCTCCATAATAGATTCCAAGTAGATATGTGATATTAGTATTAAAGACCATAATAAAAAAATAATAGAAGAGAAGCAAATCATATCTCCCTCATGTGCATGGATAGGAGATGTATTCTTAACAAAACAAGTGCTAGAGATAATTATCAAAGATAAAATAAATAATTTTGATTAGATGAAATGGAAAAAAGGAAAACTTCTTCACAGGAGAACTAGGATAAAAATGATACAGCTGAATGGGGAAAATATTTTCTTAAAATCTCTCTAATAAGTGTTTGGTTTCCAAGATATATAAACAATTCACACATGCAACATGCACATACATTCATACAAACATATATTTGTATGTATGTGTGTGTATATATGTGTGTGTGTATAGATAGATATTCATAAGAGATACATGATCAAAGTATATAGACATAGTCCTAAAAGAGTTTACAATGTATTAATGATTACATAAAAGAATGTTTTAAATCACTGATAATTAGAGAAATTAAATAAAACAACAACCCTCAGATGTTACTTCCCACCCTAAAATTGTCAGTGATGAAAAAAAATACCAATAGTCAATCTTGAAGGGCTCATGGGATGACAAGTTTACCAGTGCATTTTTGGTGGTTTTGTGAATTGGTACAAATATTTTGGAAAACAATTTGGGATTATAGAAATAACGTGACTAAAATGTCTATAACCTTTGAACCAGAGACACCATTATTTGATTAAATGACCAAAAAAGCCAATGATAAGAAGATAGTTTGCATAGTGACCAAAATATTTTTAGCATCACTTCCTGTGATAGTAAAAAATTGCAAATAAATTATGTATCCATTCATTGGGAAAGTTATCTTTATATAATCTTTTTAAAAAATTGAATTGGTGATATCATCAGCTGATTTGCTAAATTAGAAGCACAGTGGTTGGGGTTCAGGAGCTAAACTCTTTAATAGTATGAGTATTTCCATCCTCCACACCCTCAAAACTTACCCTAAGATTAAAACTGTAGCAACATGATCACTACTTTAGAAACCAATGACTTACCATCAAGATTACTGATTACTTGAACAAGGTGGCTCAAAGAAAGAAAACAGAATCAAAGGGGTGTCAGTATCAAACTCCATCCCACTCAATAAGTTTCCATGTTTAATTAAAATTTTCTAACCTCATTGTTAATCAATGTGCTATGTGAAAAATCAAAACCTATGTAAGTTACTCAAAACTGTATTCTCAAAATAAATACCTGAATAGACATATGGAGAATTTTATATATACCAAGATCTTCATATATTGATAGAAAGAAACTTGATACTCATCATGATACACAATCAGTTACATGTAATGTGTCCTTAAAGATCACAAAGTTGATGTTCAACAAAGTTAAGAAGAATAACAGGTCCCTGAATAATAAACATGCACATGAATAAAATATCTGAAAAGTCATTAAATTAGGTGAGATTTTTTTCAAAAAAATATATTTTATGAGACAGAAATATAACTAGCCTATGTTGACATTGAGGAAACAATGAATTCTGAATGTACATTTAAATTTCTCCCAAACCAAAATCACAAATGACTCCAATAATATGATGTAAATATCTCCTAAACTATTCATGGGGGAAGTAAGATCAAGGAAAAAAAAAAAACATTTGTCAACAGAAAGAAAATTAACTTTCAAAAAGTGAAAAATTGAAAAAGATTGAGAAAAAGGAATACTTCTAGGTCTGCCCTCTGGGATCAGGCAGAGCAAGTAACATCAATCATACATATGGTAAAACTTCAAATATTTGAAAATAATCTCATGTTATTCTTATTGTTTTTGTTCTTCATCCCTTATGGATGATATTTCAGTTATCAAAGCCCTTCTCAAATGTGGTAAATAGAATCAAACACCTTATTCTTAATGTGATTTGTACAGGACAGAATACATCAGGAACTTATCATCTTTCTTCTCCTAGACATTATAGCTCTCACTATAACCCACAATCACATTAGCTTTTTTGGCTATGCAATTAGTCTGTTGCTGTTCACTCACATACCCAAACATTTTTCTGATGGATTGTTACTTGTCAATTCCTCCCCTATCTTATAGCAATGAGGCTGGGATATTTTGTACCCAAAAGTATAGCTTTGTATTTATCCTTATTACATTTCTTTAAAATTATCCTTACTAGTCTTCAAATTTAAATTTGTCCTTCTTCAATTAAATTATTCGATTTATCTCAATGTCCTTGCCTGCCAAGACCTTTTTGGATCTTGGACTTCTTTACTAATGCTATATTCATCAAATTTTCAACAGCACAAATGTGATAGGATTGGATGACAAAATTGGGAACCAAAAAAAATACAATTCTGTCCACCTAGAAAAAAGCTAGTTAAATGTGTTTTAGTATGAATAAATATAAAGTCAAACAGTACGGGTCAAAATACAAACTTACAAAATGAGGGAACAAGACAGGATTATAGTTTAGCTTTAAAAATCTTGGAAGAATGTTAATGAACTTTATGCTTATAAGAGTTTATGGAATGACATAGATTAATTGAATGGTATATTTGGAGTCAGAAGATTTTGGTTCAAATCCCTGTCTCTGTATTTCCTGTGTGAACTATAAACAAATACTTTAGTTATTGTTGTCATTGTTGTTCTTGAGTCATTTCAGTTGAGTCTGACTCTTCATGACAACATTTGGGGATTTTTTTTTTTTGCCAAAGATACTGGAGTAGTTTTTCATTTCCTTCTTCAACTCATTTTACTGATAAGGAACTGAGGCATATAGGGTTAAATCACTTGCCCAGGGTCACACAGCTAGTAAGCATCTGAGGTAGGACTTGAATTCAAGATTTTCTGACTCCTAGAAAAATGCTGTATCCATTGCACCGCCTAGCTTCTCCTTAGAGTATTATTAACATTGTATGAATTTTCAGGATATTATATGATATTGCTTAATTTTCTAAAACTGTCATGAACATAACTGTGATTAAAATTAACACACTGGAAAGTAAAATAAATTTTTCTTTGAAAAATTTTACCAAGCATGCATGAAAACAAAGTTCATGCCAAAATAAATTGGATGGGGGTAGGGATAGAGTTAGGCTAGTTGATTTCTAAGGTCCTTCACAGATACTCTATGAAAAGTAAATGTGACTAGTTCCAATATTATTTGCAATGTCCAAGATCATCTTAGGAGATGGATATTTTAGGGAGAAAAAAATTAGAGTCATACCACTGACAACCAAATAATTATACTAGGAATGGTTCATCACTAGTATTCACTCTCTGAATTACATGAGTTTCTTTTCTTAATTTCTTTTTTGCTAATTCTCTCCTGTATGAATTTACAGATGTAATGGGCAAGAATGGCTGAGGTTGAGAAGGGTTGGAATGACTGTTATATGTATGGGTGGAGGTAGTATCTTGATCAATGAAATTATATATCCATTGTATTCCAGCATATCTTATCCAGAAAACATTTTCTTAAGCATTTAAATCCAGAGAATATTACAAATCCACAGTGTATAATTGCATGATGGAATATGTTTTCTTTTTCTTTTCTAGCCATCTATTAGGAAATGATTGGATGATTAGTGTGATTTTAGGTAGGTACAGCTCAACACAGTATATGGTGACTAATTAGGTCTTTACATGGCAAATATTATATAAAAATTCCTAACCTGAAAAGAAAAACTAAGAATAAGGTAGCCTCAGGAGATATTAGGGATGGTGAAAAATTTAAGAAATTCTAATTAGCTGTCCTCCATTTCAGTGATTTTGATTGCCAGGAGGGAGTTAGACTAAGCCTGTGGACAAATGAGTTAAAGATTTTCTTAGAGTCCATTGTAAAGGATCATTAAGGAAAGGAAACAAGAATGACTAAGAATAGAACATTTACTCAAGACTTCATTTTTACTGGAGAGTGGTCAATAGGAGATTTTATTAAATATAAAACTGATTTCTTCTTTGACACCCCCAGAGAATAAAAATTTCAACTGGAGGAGTTTTTAACCAACTAATTAATGATTTTACTCTTTAAGCTGCAAAGGAAGTTGTTTGCAAATAGAATTCTAATTTTGTTTCATTGATTGTTTCTCTATTGCTTCCTTAAGGTACATTCATAGGTGTGCTGTATTAAAGTTTTGCAGCTGCTATTTGGAAAAGAAATTGCAGTCCTAAATTTCAGTTCTAGAACATTAAACAGTTATTTTAAAATATGTAACTCATGGGAGCTTAAAGAAATTCACTTTGAGGGTAATGCATAGTGATATATAAATCATACTGAGAAAGAGACTCTATTCTTTAGAAGCTTTGGTAAACAGGCAAATTTGAAGTTGCTCCAATTTCTTAGCATTACTGGTTTTTCTTTCTAATTAAATTTTTGCTACACTCAATCCTCAACTTTCACAGTGGTTACATTCCTAGAAAACAGCACAAAAGTTAAGAAAAAGCCATGAATTATGTTGAACCTAGGGGAAATAAGGCGTTAGGTTCTCTTGACCACAAAAAAAAACTGTAATCTTTTGCTAGAGATTTACATACTAGTAGAAAGAAAAAAAAATGTTTTGTATGTTACCAATTTTATTTTTGAGTACTGCATTTAATAGGTTATTTTCATGCTTACTGTGTTAAGAATTGTGCAGGTTTACAGAATTAATGTTTGATTTACAGAGAGTTATATGCAGAGAAGTACAGTAGCTCATGCGTGTCTGTGTGCCATGCTACCCACTAGGGCTTCTGAGGGGTGATTCTGTAGAGAGGTGTGGCCATTGGGAGACATCCCTTTCCCCTCTTGGTTTCCCAGTAATGCCAAGTACCCTGCAGTAATATAACTGTGGAACGTGTACCTAGGTCCATGGCCTCGAACGGACCCAGTGGACTGAAAGCCTCAGAGTATCAGGCTGAGTTCGAGACAGCCTTGTAACTGCCTGACCAAAAAGCATCTCCAGGCCTTGGTGCTTGGAAAGCAACCCCAACTGCAGAGCAAGAAAGATGGGGGGAGGGAGACTTACAAACCTTTCAGTCTTGGCTGGAGAAGAACTTAAGGTTAGGCAATTTCCCTGTATGGGCCACCAAAATGTTGAAGTTTAGGGGTTAAGGGGTGCTGGGACCAGATCCTGCATGAAAGAATTTGACCCAAGCCATCTTTCAGTCAAAGACAAAGTTTATTAGAACATCTGTGATAATGGGCAACTCTTAAGGAGTCTGAAAGTGAGTTATTGGCTAGAAATTTGAACAATGGCTAGATTATAAGAACCTATGCAGTGGCTAGATTTTAAGAATCTAAGCCTCCTTAGACATTTATTAAGCTAGCTTGGGACTAGTCAGAGAGTGACCCTTCTTTGGGGGCATAATTTCAACATAAAATTTGAGTTTTAAAGGCAAACAATGAAAATACACAAGGAATGCATGGGGAACTCTTAACCATGGGAGAGTGGGTTGGGATGGGACCAGTAAAGGGTTTAGTAGAATACCAGCTTGTGCTCATTGTGCTTCTCATTTTTTCCTCTATTGTGCATAGTTATGAATGTGCCAATTTGCCAATACATAAGTGAAAATTAGTTTACTAATAAAATCATGGTAATGCTTAAACTCATAAAAGTTAAATGTCCAAATGCTGAAGATTTACCATACAGTTTTTCCTCTGAAATTTAGATTTTCTCAGATGTTTTCTGCATTTTATTTTACTTTTATAATTCATATAATTACTTAACTCTAGGGAGATTTTAATTAACAACTGTCACATTCTGCCTATTTTGAGTGGTTGGTACAAGATGTAACAGTGTGGCTTATTGAGTGGAATTAATAGATGCAAGAATCAATGCAGCTAGCCAGATAAAAACTACATTAAGACGTCACCAAATCTATCAAAGTGAAAAAAATGATGTTACAATATTTGGAATTGCATAGGTTTAATTTTTGTCACTTTTGGAGTGAGGTATTTGGAAGCAGTTTTAGACTGGAAATCAAGAAAAATAAGTTTATTCTCAGTTCTGTCATTAATTTCCCATGTGATCTTTGGCAGGTTATTTAAATCTGTAGACCTTGTGGTAATGTCAAAATTGAAACAGATGATCCCCTAGATCACTTCCATCTTTAAATTCTATAAAGATGAAGACAAATGAAATTGATCTAATAATAAATCACATTTATATGATGTCTTAATGTGGATAAGGTTCTTTCCCTCCAACAATAATTCCTCTGCATACATTTTCATTCCAGTTTTACAAAGGAGGAAACCAGAGCAACTGAGATAAAATTATTTTACAGGGGCTATGCAAATATTTTAAGTAAATGGGATTTGGAAAGCAATGAAGGTTTTACTGTGGTATTTCAAGAACAGTGATTCTTCCCTTTTTCCCTAAATAAATCCTTTGGATAACATCTTATTAGATAATGAAATAAAATAGAGAGGATGTCGATTTCTAATCTCAGTTCTCCAAGAGACCTAGGCTTTGCCTACGTGACTAAACTTTATGAAACTAGACCAAAATATTCAGTTTTGTTCATTTTCATCTATCTATGGATATTTCTGCTTTTCTGTTTCTCTCCCCAGCCCCATGCATTCAACTTTAACTTCATGGGCCTGAGGATAAATGGAAGTAAATTAGACTAATAGTATTATTATTTATATGTCTGCCTACCTTAACTAACCTATAAGAGCATACCCTTTGACATAATTTTTTCATTCATAGAAAGCAATCTAATCCAAGACTGTCTAATGATGATAGGAATTGTATGATGGATTTAATAACAATTTTGAATTATTGGAATACTGAAGAAACACTTATGCTCATGCGTAAGTATTTCAACTAGTGTCTTAGTTTTCATGCTTATCAAATAGCACCTGGTAGACATTTTTTCTAAATTTATAGGTTAGTTAAAAATGATGGTTTTTCTATGTTTGAATAACAATCAGTTCATTTATTTCCATTAATTGTTAGGGCATTACAGTATTTTGTTTATTCATTTATTCATATATTTAGTTTGCTAATTAGTTATTAATTAATATGTTTATTCATTGATTCATTTGTGTATAGATGCATATATATGTAGAGAGCATTAACATTAATGTGGATTGCAGTTTTTCATTAGTTACTTGTCAATTAGTAACAAATATGACCCCTCAAAGGAGAATACCAAAATTGTTTTAAAATTATTTTTAATAATAATTTATTTTCTATTCCTCCCACACCATGCTTCTCCTATTATAAAAAAAAAGAAAAAAAAATAGAATCCTTATAATAAAATACGTACTGTGACAACTTTTGCAACTTTTACATCTGCAAAAGACAGGAAAAAAGAGAATTGTATATGAAACTAAATTTGCCATTTGAAGTTTGTTTTAAGTATAATGAAATTCTGCATGGTGATACCCATTATGTTTTTTCTTATCTATGTTCCTTCTCTTGTCTTTTAAATATTTTAAAATATTTGATTATTCTTTTTTTCTTTCCTTTCTTTTTTCAAGAATATCACTCCCCCAATTCCTACCAAATACTATTCTATACTCAAATAAAAGGCCTTTCTTTTAACAAATAAGCATAATTAAGCAAAATATTTTTAATTGATAGTGTCTGAAAATATATATCCTTTTGTACCTACTGCCCATAATCTCTCTTACAAGAAATGGAAAGCATTCTTCCTCATTAGTCTTCTGGTGTTGTTTATAGTAATAACATTGATCAGACTTCTTAACTCAATAACACCCCGAGGGAAAAAGTTTCCAGGTATCAATAATCAATTTATTAATTAGGTTAGCCAATAATCAATAAGTTGATAGTCAGTGGTGTCCCTAGGTAACTACAGACACCAAAGGAGGTGATGAAATGCATTAAATGAGGTGTATGACTTCTGAGAGGAAATCCCTCTGACAAGTGAAACTCAACCCTAATTGATAGACATTTAATGAGGGGATGGGTTAGAAATTCCCAGTCCTTCCCAATTACCATGTTGTTTAGGGGTGGGGAAGCCAGCTGAGAAAATGCCCTGGTCATGAGTTTTTAGTTCCTTCTAGCATCTGGGTACCCAAATCAGGTTTTCTCTGCTTTTGATTTTCCTTCATGAGCTGGGTTGCCCTAAATTTTAATGAAAGGGATCAAAGACAGAAGCTCTTTCACCCAGAGAGAGTATTCACCTAGAATGGGTTCTGTTTATACCCTAAACAGAAATCAGGTTTCCCATTTGGTTGGACCCAGCTCAATCTAGTTAACACCAGGTGCTTTGGTGACTAGGAGTAATCATATCACCCTTTAGAAACTTTTTTTTTCAGGAGTTGGGTCTTAACAAAAACAGAAGGAAAGAGAGGGATGGATCACAACCTAATAGATAGTTATTAGCATAATAGCATAATATTAATTTCTCTAAAATGTTATTAGCTTTTATATTTTTATAGTCAAATTTAAGTTTTCCTCCTGGTTGTGACATTTAAAAAGTTTGAGAGACATAGTTTTCGTGTAATAAAGTCATTTTATTAATAATGGTAGCATTTTAATAAAAGCAGTCAGTGGCATTCTCAAATGCTGATGAGCCCACATGGGGATGGGCTCACAGTTTATATGCCCTTAGAAGAGTGGATGTTCCCAGGGGTGGCAAGCTACTTTCCTGTTCCTCTAATTTGTTGATATTACAGTGAATTGTTTTGACCCATGAATGGAAAATCTTTTGTGCAAACTTGTGGTCTGCTATTAATTTCATAGGATTGGTCATATGAGAAGTGATCCTAACATCTCATTGTGCTTTACTAAATGGATTTCCATCTTTATTTTACTTTCCACTGTGGAATACGGGGGCATTAGAATAGGATTTATAGAGCAATGCATCATGCACCTGATCCATAAGTCAAACTTAAGTATCCTGAAGAGTATTTAATTGGCATGAGAAATCTGATATGACTTCCAAGGATTATCTTAAAGTGAAAAAGATCTAGTTCATATATTTATTCAATGCTATATCTCTTTAATACATTTCCATAATATTATATTTATTCTTGCCCTTTAGTTTAGTAGACATTTCCTATCAAAGGCAATATTCTTTAGCATCATATTCCAACTCCTTAAGTTAGAGAACTGAAGAATTGTATTTCAATTAAAGAATTACTGTCTTGTTTGAGGTACAAAGGGATGAAAGTGAGTTTTGCCATCCATTATTTAACAGCCTTTTACTTTTAATTTTTCAACCGAATGACCAGAAAATAAAGGAAAAAAAATCTACTATATAAGCAAAATCTGTAAATTGACTTGACTATCCCTACATATAAATACCTTAATAAATTCAATATGATATCATCAATAGAAGCAACTGTTGTGGCATTTAAGTAGAATAGTAAAAAAAATAAGAAGAATAATATTGTTAAGTATTTAAAAGAATATACTTGAAAATCTTTTTTTTAAATTTTTTTCAAACATTTATTTCAACAACAATAAAAATAATAAAAGGGAATGTTGACAGCAATGAATAAATTCTTAGTGATGACTTTCCTCACCCCAGGCATCAGGGCCATATAACTCTTGTCTTAGGGCTTACTTAGGCAACATTATTAGAGTACATCTTTAAAGAAATTTAATCACTAATGAGGATTATATATGGGGATTTCTGTCTGAGGAATTGTAAAGAAGAAACCTTTTCCTGGTTTCTTTCCTTTGTATAATACTTCAGCATGTCAGTGTTACACATTTGAGTAATCATCAAATTTGTGGATGACCCAAATCTAGAAGAGATCACTTCTACATTGGATAACAGAATCAGGATCCAAACATACCTTGACAGGAGGAAAAGATATAATGACCAAAAACAGCAAAGCAAAACAAAACAAAAAAATAATATGACATTTAATAGGAAAAAAATACATAGTTCATTGGCTTAAAAAATTATTTCTCACATACAAGATGGGGTAGACATGACTAGAAAGTAATTCATATGAAAAAAATAAAAGCCCTAAGCATTTTAGGAGACTCCAAGTTCAATATGAGTGAGCAGCATTACATGATGACCAACAGCACAAATAATATATTAGTTTGTATTTACAGAAATATAGTATCCAATGCAAAGGAGGTAATAGGCCTGTTAGACACTACCCTAATCAGACAAAAGCTGGATTATTATGCCCTGTTCTTGAAGTCACACTTACAGCAATTTGGTAGAGATACATGATTGCTTTCCTTGAATATTTGAATGGTTGTCATTTGGAGGAAAGATAAGCCTTATTTTGGATGGCAGAACTGGGATCAACATCTGGAAGTTACAGTGGCAGATTTCAGTTCAACATAAGCAAAAATTGAAAGCTGTCACAAAAAGGAACTGGCTGTCTGCCAGAGATCTCAATAAGATTCAAGAAGATGCTGAGTATCCACTTTTTAGGGATACTGTAGATGGGATTTAGGATTTAGTGAAGGTTGGACTACATATCTTTTGATTCCTTCCAGCTCTGAGGTGCAATAAATTTAGAGTTTCCAAATATATCCTGTAGGATTTTCTACTCTTTTTTTGTTTGTTTGTTTTTTAATTTATTTATTTATTTTTAGTTTTCAACATTCACTTCCACAAGATTTTGAGTTCCAAATTTTCTCCCCATCTCATCCTTCCCCCCTCCCCAAAATGGCATGAAATCTGAATACCCCTAATCTGCCCCCTTCTATCTCTCCACACCTTCTTTTATCCCCTTCCCCTTCAATTTTCCTGTAGGGTGGGACAGATTTCTATATCCCATTTCCTGTATATCTTTTTTCCCAGTTGCATGTGAAACATACATTTTTTTTTACTCTTTTGATTTTAAAATTTTGGTTTCCAAATTTTTTCCCTTCCTCCCTCTCCACCCACCCTCATTGAGAAGGCAAGCAACTCGATACAAGTTATCCATGTGTATTCATGCAAAACACTTCCATAGTAGTCATGTTTCCCTTCATCCTATCCTGCCCCCCATTTATTCTATTCTCTCTCTTGACCCTGTCCCTCTGTAGAAGTGTTTGTTTCTGATTACACTCTCCCTATATCTGCCCTCCCCTCTATCATCCCCCTGTTCTCTTGTCCCCTCCCCTATTTTCTGTAGGGTAAGATGGATTTCCATACCCAATTGAGTGTGTATGTTATTCTCTCCTTAAACCAAATCCGATGAGAGTAACATTCACTTATTCTCTCTCACCTTCTTCCCATTTCCCATTCAATGTAAAAGCCTTTTTTAGTGTCTGTTTTATGTGAGCTAATTTATCCTATTCTACTTTTCCCTTTCTCCTTCTCCCAGTATAATCCTTTCTCACCCCTTAGTTTTATTATACAGATATCACCCCTTCATCTTCAACTCACCCTGTGCTCTATATTTATCTGTCTATCTATCTATCTATCTATCTATCTATCTATCTATCTATCTATCTATCTA
>NW_020949351.1:14008009-14019601 GCF_900497805.2 Vombatus ursinus
CTATCTATCTATCTATCTATCTATCTATCTATCTATCTATCTATCTAAATATACATATAATTTTTTTTCCTCCAACTACTCTAATACTGACAAGGGACTCATTAGTTACAAATGTCATCTTTCTATGCAGAATGTAAACAGTTCAACCTTAAGAAGTCTCTTATGATTTCTCTTTCCTGTTTACCTCTTCATGTTTCTCTTAAGTCTTGTATCTAAAAGTCAAATTTTCTATTCAGCTCTTCTCTCTTCATCAAGAATGCTTGAAAGTCCTCTATTTCACTGAATGTCCATTTTGCACCTGAAGGACTATGATCAGTTTTACTGGGTAGGTGATTTTTGGTTGTAATCCTATCTCCTTTGCCCTCCAGAATATTATATTCCAAGCCCTGTGGTCCCTTAATGTAGATGCTGCTGTATTTTGTGTTATCTTGATTATGTTTCCACAATACTTGAATTGTTTTTTTCTGGCTGCTTACAATATTTTCTCCTTGACCTGGGAACTCTGGAATTTGGCTACAATATTCCTAGGAGTTTTCCTTTGGGGATCTCTTTCAGGAGGTGATCAGTGGATTCTTTCCATTTCTATTTTGTCCTCTGGTTCTAAAATATAAGGGCAGTTTAGCTTAGTAATTTCTTGAAAGATGCTGTCTAGGGTCTTTTTTTGATCATGGCTTTCAGATATTCCAACAAATTTCAAATTATCTCTCCTGGATCTATTTTCCAGGTCAGTTGTTTTTCAAATGAGATATTTCACATTGTTTTCTATTTTTTCATTCTTCTGAATTTGTTTTACAGTGTGTTGATTTCTCATAAGGTCCCTAGTTTCCAATGGCTCCATTCTAAATATTTTTATTTTATTTTTTGTGAGGCAATTGGGGTTAAGTGACTTGCCCAAGGTCACACAGCTAGTACATGTCAAGTGTTTGATCTGAAGCCATATTTGAACTCAGGTCCTACTGTCTTCAGGGCTGGTGCCCTATCCACTGCACCACCTACCTGGCCTCCATTCTAAATTTTAAGAAAGTATTTCCTTCAGTAAGCTTTTGGAATTCCTTCTCCATTTGGCCAATTTTGCTTTTTAAGGCAGTCTTCTCATTGGGTTTTTGGACCTCTTTTGACATTTGCTTTAGGCTATTTTTTTAAGGTGTTATTTTCTTCAGTATTTTTTGGGATCTCCTTTAGCAAGCTGTTGACTTGTTTGTCATGATTTTTTTGCATCACTCTCAGTTTTTTCTCTACTTCTCTTACTTGCTTCTCAAAATTCTTTTTCAGCTCCTCCATTGCCTGGGACCAATTCATATTTTTCTTGTAGGCTTTGGATGTACCTTTGTCTGTGTTGTCTTCTTCCAGTTGTATGCTTTCATCTTCTTTGTTACCAAAGAAAAATTCTATGGTCTGATTATTTTTGCACTGCTTGCTCATGATCCTAGTCAATTGCTTGAGTTATAAACTATTTATTAAGGTAGGAATTGGCTTCCAGTGTGGAGAATGTGCCATTCCAAATTTCAGGGGTTTTGTGCAGGTGTTTTCAGAGATACTTCTAGGGACCTGAAAATTTTCAGTTCTTCCAAGGTGCTATGATCAAGGGTGAGGTGTTTACTCCTTTCCTGGCCCGTGATGTGGTCTATGAGTGACCACAAGCCCTCTTTTCTACCTTGGAACTGTGAGGAGGATTTCCTCTCCACCACCACTACAAGCTCCACTGCACCAGCACTCCTCCTCACCCCAGGACCACCACCAAGAATTGTGACCCAGTTCTGGGAGCCAAGATGGCAGAGTAGAAAGGTAGTCACTCTCACCCTCCCCTATCAACCTCTGAAAACCCAGAAAATATCACCCCACAAAAAAACCCTGGAACAGCTGAACCAGAAGAAAGATGAGGTACAGCAGTACAGTAGCCCAGGTAGCTAGAGGGATTAACAGGAAAGGCCCCTCTTACTCTGGGGGAAGGGAAGCAGTATGAAACAGGAGTCACTTAGCCAGCTGGCGGAAAGACCCACTTTAGCACACCAGGAGATTCTGGTGCCTCGGCATTCTACAGCTAATGGGTCTGCCAGTGCCTTAGCAAAAATAAGGGAAGCAGCACTACAAAGGGCCCCAGGTAGATAAGCACCTGGAAGCATTCAGCTGAAAGGAGCTGAAGGAAGCAACCTAGAGGTGCCAAAAAGTTCCAGCCCTGTTGATTCCAGCCCAAAACCAGGTAAGCTGTCAGAACCCTACAGCTTCCAACTTCCAACCAGGAGGAAATCCTGAAGCACAGCAGGTATACACAGCAGGTCCAGCAGGTATACACCGACAGCTGTACCTATGAGTGCATCACTGAGGGTGGGGTAACTGGTGGAAACCAGCTCAGAAAACCACCAGGTGCCTCGTCATTCTACAGCAAAGAAGTCTCCCAGTGCATCAACAGACATAAGGGAGGCAGCACTGCAAGGGGCCCTAGGCAGATAATCACCTGGCAGCACTTATCTAAAAGGAGCTAAAAAAAAGCTAAAGGAAAGGAAAAGCAGGCAACCTAGATTTACCTGAAAGTCCCAGCCTTGCTGATTCCAACCCAAAACCAGATAAGCTGCCAGAACCCTACAGCCTCCAATTGCCAACATAAGAAGCCCCAGCACACAAAGCCAGTGACCAAGACCTAGGCTCCCAACACAAGAAGCTTGCGTCAGTGCCCTCTGCTCCCCAGCAGGAGAGCTTAATCTCTTTAAAGGCCAGGGAATAAAGAAACATCGTGAGCAAAAAGAAACATACGGTAGATTCCTATTATGAGAAGAGTGAAGATCAAGACAGAAATTCTGAAGAGGACAACACTGTCATGAAACCCACATCAGCAACCTCTAAAGGTAATATGAACTGGTCTGAAGCCCAAAATGCCTTCTTAGAAGAACTCAAAAAGAATTTTAAAAGTCAAATCAGAGAGTTAGAGGAATCCTTTAAAAGTACAATTGGCCAATTGGAAAAAAAGTACACTGAAGAAAATAAATCCCTTAAAAATACAATTGACCAATTGGAGAAGAAAGTACAAAATCTAACAGAAAAAACAATATGTTAAAAATTAGAATTGAACAAATGGAAACTAATGACTCCATGAGAGAGCAAGAATTATTCAAACAGAAACAAAAAAATGAAAAACCAGATGAAAATGTAAAATACCTCATGAATAAAACAGCTGACCTGGAAAATTGATCCAGGAGAGACAATTTAAAAATTATAGGCCTACCTGGAGGTCATGATGAAAAAAAGAACCTGGACAATATCCTTCAGGAAATCATAAAGGAAAACCACCCTGAAGTCCTAGAACCTGAAGGTAAAATAACTATAGAAAGAATCCACAACTCTCCGCCTGAAAGAGATCCCAAATTGAAAATACCAAGGAATATAATAGCAAAATTCCAAAATTACCAGATTAAAGAGAAATTACTGCAAGCAGCCAGAAAGAAACACTTTAAATATCATGGAACCACAGTCAGGATTACACAGGACCTTGCAGCTTCTACATTAAAAGACTATAGGGCATGGAACATGATATTCCGCAAGGCAAAGGAGCATGGAATGCAGCCAGGGATTAACTACACAGTGAAAATGAGTGTGATTTTTCAGGGAAGGAGATGGATATTCAATGAAATAGGGGACTTTCAAACCTTCCAGATAAAAAGACCAGAGCTCAACAAAAATTTGATCTTCAAGTACAAGATTCAAGAGAGACATAGAAAGGTAAATGGGACAGAAAGGTACAATATGTTGTTAATAAGGGCAAAATGTTTACATCCCTACAAGGGAAGATGACACTTGCAACTCTTGAGAACTGTATTGTTATATACCATGTTAAAGGAGGTGGATATAAAGGGGGTGGATATAAGTTGACTTTGATGTAATGATAAAAAAAAATTTAATCAAGTAGATTAAATGGATCCAAGTAAGTGGATTGGTCTGAGCTAAGAAAATGTACTGAGAAAGGAGGAGGCAGACAAGGGCACATTACATTACAGGAAAAGATAAAAAAAACCTGTTATAGCAGAGGTGAAGAAGGGAGGGGGATGAGCATTGTTTGAACCTTACTCTCATAAGATTTGGCTCAAGAAGGGAATAACATAATCAGTTCAGTATAGAAATCTAACTTGCCCTATAGGTAGTAGGAGGGGAATGGGGAAAGAAAAGGGAGGGGGGATAGAAGGGAGGGAAGAAGCAGTAAGGCTAAAGGGGAAGAAAAGGGAAAGGGATATTAGAAGGGAGGTGAGACCAAAGGAGGCTCTGGTCAAAAGCAAAACACTAGTGAGTGGGGGGAAGGAGAAAGGAGAAAGAAAAGCATAAACAGGGGGCAAAAAAAGGATGGAGAAAAAGACACAGATAGTAATCATAACTGTAAATGTAAATGGGATGAACTCTCCCATAAAACAGAAACATATAGCAGATTGGATTAAAAACCATAATCCTACAATATGTTGTTTACAAGGAAAACATTTGAAAAAGAGTGACACATACAGGGTAAAGGTAAAAGAATGGAGCAAAAAATATTATCCTTCAGCTGAAGTAAAAAAAAAAAAAAGCAGGGGTAGTAATTCTGATCTCAGACAAAACCAAAGCAAAAATAGATCTTATCAAAAGAGATAAGGAAGGAAAGTATATCCTGCTAAAAGTCACCATAGACAATGAAGTAATATCATTACTTAACATATATGCACCAAATGGTATAGCATCCAAATTCTTAGAGGAGAAGTTCAGGGAGTTATAGGAAGAAATAGACAGTGAAACTATACTAGCAGGGGACCTCAACCTCCCCCTCTCTGAACTAGATAAATCTAAGCACAAAATAAAAAAGAAAGAAGTTAAGGAGGTGAATAAAACATTAGAAAAGTTAGGTGTGATAGACCTCTGGAGAAAACTGAATGGGGATAGAAAGGAATACATTTTTTTTCTGAGTGGTACGTGGCACATACACAAAAATTGACCATGCACTGGGGCATAAAAACCTCACAATCCAATGCAGAAAGGCAGAAATATTAAATGCATCCTTTTCAGATCATGATTCAATAAAAATTATATGTAATAAAGGTCCATGGAAAGATAAACTAAAAAATAATTGGAAACAAAATAATCTAATCCTAAAAAATGATTGGGTGAAACAATAAATCATAGAAACAATCAATAATTACATTCAAGAGGATGACAATAATGAGACAACATATCAAAACTTATGGGATGCAGCAAAAGTAGTTTGTAGGGGAAGTTTTATATTTCTAAACACTTACATAAACAAAATAGAAAAAGAGGAGATCAATGAATTGGGCATACAACTAAAAAAAAAACTAGAAAAAGAACACATTAAAAATCCTCAATTAAACACCAAATTAGAAATATTGAAAACCAAAGGAAAAATTAATAAAATTGAAATTAAGAAAACTATTGAACTAATAAATAAAACTAAGAGCTGGTTTTATGAAAAAAAACAATAAAATAGATAAACCTTTGGTTAATCTAATTTAAAAAAAAGAACGAAGAAAACCAAATTACTAGTATCAAGAAGGAAAAGGGTAAAACTACCACCAAGGACAAGGAAATTAAAACAACAGTTAGGAATTATTTTGCCTAACTAAATGCAAACAAATTTGACAATCTTAGTGAAATGGATATATATATTTACAAAAATATAAATTGCCCAGATTAACAGAAGAGGAAGTAAAATACTGAAATAACCCCATCTCAGAAAAAGAAATTGAACAAGCCATTGATGAACTCCCTAGGAAAAAATCTCCAGGGCCAGATGGATTTACATGCAAATTCCATCAAACATTTAAAGAACAATTAATTCCAATACTATATAAACTATTTGGTAAAATAGGTAAAGAAGGAATCTTACCAAATTCTTTTTATGATACAAATATGGTGCTGATACCTAAACCAGGAAGAGTCAAAACAGAAAAAGAAAATTATACACCAATTTCTCCAATGAATATAGATGCAAAAACTTTAAACAAAATATTAGCAAATAGATTACAGCAACTTATCACAGGAATAATACAATATGACTAGGTAGGATTTATACCAGGAATGCAGGGCTGGTTCAATATAAGGAAAATGATCAGCATAATTCATCACATCAATATCAAAACTAACAGAAATCACATGATCATCTGAATAGATGCAGAAAAAGATTTTGACAAAATACAACACCAATTCCTATTAAAAACACTAGAGAGCATAGTTATAAATGGAGTCTTTCTTAAAATAATAAATAGCATCTATCTAAAACCTTCAGCAAGCATAATATGTAATGGGGACAAGCTAGAAGCATTTCCAATAAGATCAGGGGTCAAACAAGGATGTCCGTTATCACCACTGTTATTCAATGTCGTAGTGGAAACGTTAGCTTTAGCAATAAGAGAAGAAAAAGACATTGAATGTATTAGAATAGGCAAAGAAGAAACAAAAATTTCACTCTTTGCAGATGACATGATGTTATACTTAGAGAATCCCAGAGAATCAAGTAAAAAACTGCTTGAAATAATAAACAACTTTAGCAAAGTTGCAGGCTATAAAATAAACCCACATAAACCACTGGCATTTCTATATATTACCAACAAAGCCCAACAGCAAGAGATAGAAAGAGAAATTCTATTTAAACTTGCTGTAGACATTATAAAATATTTAGGAGTCTACCTCCTGAAACAAACTCAGGAACTCTATGAACACTATTATAAAACACTTTTCACACAGATCTAAATAATTGGAAAACATCAGTTACTAATGGGTAGGCTGAGCTAATATAATAAAAATGACAATTCTACCTAAGCTAATTTACTTATTCAGTGCCATACCAATCAAACTACCAAATTATTTTATGGAGTTAGAAAATATAATAACAAGATTCATTTGGAATAACAAAAGGTCCAGAATATCAAGAGAACTAATGCAAAGAAATGCAGGGGAAGGTGGCCTAGCCATTCCAGATCTTAAATTGTGTTATATAGCAGCAATCATCAAAACTGCTTGGTAGTGGCTAAGAAATAGAGTAGTGGATCAGTGGAATAGGTTATTTTATGCGAGACACAGCAGTCAATGACTATGGTAATATATTATTTGATAAACCCAAAGACTCCAGCTTCTGGGATAAGAATACACTCTTTGAAAAAAACTGCTGGGAAAGCTGGAAAAGAGTATGGCAGAAACTAAGCATAGACCAAAACCTCATACCATATACCAAAATAAAGTCAAAATGGGTACATGATTTAGATATAAAGGCTGATACTAGAAGCAAACTGAGAGAGCAAGGAATAGTTTACCTGTCAGATCTATGGAGAACAGAAGAATTCATGACCAAACAGGAGATAGAGAACATTACGAAAAGCAAAATAGGTAAGTTTGATTACATTAAATTGAAAAGTTTTTGCACAAACAAAGCTAATGCAACTAAGATTAGAAGGAAGGTAGAAAATTGGGAAAGAATTTTTACAACCATTCTCTCTGATAAAGGCCTCATTTCTAAAATATATAGAGAATTAAGTCAAATTTATAAGAATACAAGCCATTCCAAACAGACATTCAAACAGACAGTTCTCAGATGAAGAAATTAAAGCCATCTATAGTCATATGAAAAAATGCTCTAAATCACTATTGATTAGAGAAATGCCAATCAAAACAACTCTGAGGTACCATATCACACCTATCAGAATGGCCAACATGACAAAACAGGAAAATGATAAATGTTGGAGATGATGTGGGAAAATTGGAACACTATTGCATTGTTGGTGGAGTTGTGAAATGATCCAACCATTTTGGAGAGCAATTTGGAACTATGCCCAAAGAGTTATAAAAATGTGCATACCCTTTGACCCAGCGATAGCACTTCTGGGGCTATATCCCAAAGAGATCATACAAATGGGAAAAGGACCTACATGTACAAAAATATTCATAGCAGCTCTTTTTGTGATGGCAAAGAATTGGAAATTGAGAGGATGCCCATCAAGTGTACAATGGTTGAGCAAGTTGTGTTATATGAATGTGATGGAATACTATTGTGCTGTAAGAAATGATGAACAGGCTGATTTCAGAAAAAGCTGGAAAGACTTGTATGGTCTGATGCTGAGTGAAGTGAGCAGAACCAAGAGAACATTGTACACAATAACAACCACGTTGTGTGATGACTAATATTGATAAACTTAACCCTTCCTGGCAATACAAGGATCTAAGACATCTCCAGAGGCCTTGTGATGGAAAATGCTATCCACACCCAAAGAAAGAACTATGGAAGAGGAATTGTTATTTTTTGTTCTCTTCTGTTAAGTTTTGTTTCCTCTTTCTGATGGTTCCTCCTATTGATTTTAATATCTACTTACAACATCACTAATGTGAAAATATGTTTAATATGAATGTAAATGTATAGCCTATATCAGATGGTGTGCTGTCTTGGGAAAGGTGGTGGGGAGGGATGGGGAGAAAAATTTTAAACTCAAAAGCATATGGAAGTGATTATTGATAAATCAAAATAAATTAATAAAAAAAAAGAACTGTGACCCAGATCCAAGCATGGGCAAAGCAAAAGAATTCTGCACCAGCAAAGAGATCCCTGCATTTCCCCTCTGATCAGCCACTTGATTCCCTCTCAGTCTGTGGGCTGGAAACTCCAGAGGCAGCCGCCGGGAGACTGGGGGCTGTGACCGTGCTTCTGTTTCTCACCACAGACACAGACTTTTCCTACTGACTTTCTAAGTTGTCTTTAGTGTTCATGCATTGAGAAGTCAGGAAACTGCCACAGCTGCTTGTGATTCAGTCCTCTGAGGCTTGCTGTAGGTTTCCTGCGGCCTGCGCACCCACTCCTGAGTTCCTTTCCCAGCCTAGCGCTATATACCTTTCTGATCAACCGTCCAATTTGCCTTGGGCTGGAAATTTGTTTCACTTTGTCTCTTTGTGGGTTCTGCTGCTTTAGAATTTGTTTAGAGCTATTTTTGATGGTGTTTGGAGGGATTTGGGGAGAGCTCAAGCAAGTCACTGCTTTCACTCAGCCATCTTGGCTCAGCCCCCCTTGAAAATCTTACAAATTGAATTATTGATTTACAAAGACATAGATCTAAAGTCTTATTATGCACATCTAATATTCATAAAGGTACGTCTATGAATTGAAAAGGTAGGAAATATTATAATTGAGAAATTATTAAATTAAACTTTAATTTTATAAAAGAAAAATGATACAATCATCAAGAATTCAAATTGTGTCTATGATTACTACCCATAAGCTCAATAAACCAGGTAATTATTTACAAACTGGAATACTATCTGAATTAATGAACACATACTTGTATTTCCTATCCATGGGGTATTTTTAACTTGATAAATATTTTTTAACATGTATTGCTTTGGAAACTTCTTGTGCCTAGACTATAACCACTGAGCACCAGTACCAAAGCCACAGATTAAATTATAGAGTTTGCATTATCAAGTCTATGTGCATGTATTAATTCCCTATGTGAATAAAAAGAGATATAGATTGAATGAATACATGTATGTATATAATATGAATATATACATATAATATGAATGTATATATTTACATATATATATGTCAATTCTGCAACTTTAAATGTCTTTCCAAGTGATTCAATAATACTTTTCCCTTAAATCATCATTGGTAGTCAACACTTGCCTCATTTTGTTCTGTTATTGCATATACCATGCTTGCTGCCATAGCGGTTTACTATTTCATGAAATTATCAGAATGGAGTCCTATTCCCATAGTTGTGAACTTTTATATTTTAGCACATTTCTGAAGCTGTGTTACAGCTAATGGCCTATAACATTATTGAATTTAGTTGTATAATGGTTAATTCATTTCACAATGTTCCACATTCTTCCCTTTCCTTTCTGCCCCTAAGAGATGAATCAAATACAGTTTCCTTAGCAGCAAATGTGATCAGTCTATTTGATTCTACAGTTTTGTTTTACTTGATATAGAACCTTTTTAAGGTTTCTAAGTCAAGCACTTGGGAAACACAATGGTACTTTAGTTTTCAGGAAGAAGACTTGTAAGGAAGGCCAGGATATAGGCAGAATTTTGCCAAGTGACTAAGAGATCGAATTTTTCTCCAAAGTCATCATCTATTGAATATTCTCCCTCCTTATCTCCCATATTTATTGCATAAGATTATAAATATTTTAATCTTTTATTTTTGTATCATTTGTGAATCATTAGTATATTAAAGAATAGTGCATATGTATATGTATATACATGTTATATATAGCCTCATACATCACTTATACATATATGTGTATATATATATATATATTTACTTAGTGTACATATACATGTATGTGTGCATGTGTAACTAAATTACATTTTATACATGTGTGTGTAGATAGGTAGATAGAAAGAATAGATAATTAGATAGATAAATAGATAGAGAGATTAGATAGATAGATAGATAGATAGATAGATAGATAGATAGATAGATAGTACTTAAATTGTATTTCTATGGGACAGAAGTGAATAGAGAGTGTATCATAGGCACAAGGATAGCCAGTGAGTCAACATGGAGATGAGAAATAGAATGCTTTGTGTAAGGGCCAGAAAAAAAAATCCAGTTTGTTTAGATAGTGGAGTTCAGAAAACAGAGTAATATATATTAAGGATCAGAAGACAGATTAGGAATAAGTTAAGAAAGGCTTCAAAAGTCAAACAATGAGGTTTATACTTGATCCTAGAAGGGTAGAGTCAAGCTTGCTCATTATGAAGAAGCAGTATAGCCTAGTTTCTTACTGAACTTTCTCCATAATGAACTAGAAAATATTTCAGACCAAATTCTGATCAAGAAAGCCAAGAAAAAGACACCATGAGGATATTTTTTTTCCACTTTGGAATAACTTCCGAAGAAACACAGAGATCTGCTATTCTATTTGCATGTATTAATGGCCATAGACCTAGTAGCAAGGGGTTGAAAGAGAACAAAGACTGGGTAGCAGGGCATTAGTGCAGAAAGAGATCCCAGGGAAATGCTGAACTATTTCTGGGTACAGAAATAGATGCCATCTCACCATTCTTTCACCCACTACACAAATTGTGAACAAAAATCAACAGCATAGAGAAACAGTTATGAGCCTATTGTTCCTATCTGTATACTGAGCAAATAACATATTCCACAAGCAAAATATACCTGTGTGACTTGGATCCCATGAGCTGAACATTGACTCAATTCTAGAATTAGCTCAGCATGTAAGGTTAAAGTGGAATAATCAGGGCAGAAGTCTCAGACCAAAGAGGAGGCTGTACTTCATTGTCTCTGAACCTGCAGAACATCCCAGCAGGTGACTCAGTCCAGGCAGGTTTTTTCTTAAAATCCCAAATAAGAAATAGTCAAATCTGGGTCAGGAAGTTTCAGAGCTCAAACAAAGAGGTCAGTGAGCAGACCTCACCATGAAGGACAGAGCTTTGGGAGCACTGAAAGCTTTCAGGCCCCCAGCCAGAGCTGTGATATCAGGAGGGATCTCAGCCACACATCATCCTAGAGGTACACAACTCCAAGGACTAATGTAAATAAATTCTTTCTCTCTCTCTCTCTCTCTCTCTCTCTCTCTCTCTCTCTCTCTCTCTCTCTCTCTCTCTCT